>NW_012297154.1:0-4434 GCF_000151885.1 Dipodomys ordii
CTTCTGCTTTTGCTTCTCTTTCTGCTTCTGCTTCTCCTTCTGGTTCTCCTTATGCTTCTCCAGATTCTGCTTCTTCTGCTTCTCCTGCTTCTCCTTCTGCTTCTGCTTCTTCTGCTTCTCCTGCTTCTCCTTCTGCATCTTCTTCTCCTTCTGTTTCCCCTTCTCCTTCTTCTGCTTCTCCTTCTGATTCTCCTTCTGCTTCTTCTTCTTCTGCTTTACCTGCTTCTCTTTCTGCTTCTCCTTCTACTTCTCCTTCTGTTTCTCCTTCTCCTTCCTGTTTTTCTGCTTTTCCTTCTGCTTCTGCTACACCTGCTACTGCTTCTACTTCTTCTGTTTCTTCTGCTTCTCCTTCTGCTTTTGATTCTCTGTCTGCTTCTGCTTCTCCTTCTGCTTCTCATTCTGCTTCTCCAGATTCTGCTTCTTCTGCTTCTCCTGCTTCTCCTTCTGCTTCAGGTTCTGCTTCTGCGTCTTCGCATTCTTATGCTTCTGCTTCTCCTGCTTCTGCTTCTTCTGCTTTCCCTCCTTCTCTTTCTGCTTCTCCTTCTGTTTCTGCTTCTCCTTCTGCTTTTGCTTCTTGTCCTTCTCCTGTTTCTTCTGCTTCTGCTTCTCCTGTTTCTGCATCTCCTGCTTCTCCTTCTGCTTCTTTCTGCTTCTCCTGCTGCTTTTCCTTCTCCTGCTCCTTCTTCTGCTTCTCTTTCTGCTTCTCATTCTGTTTCTCCTTCTCCTTCTCCTTCTCGTTCTTCTGCTTTTCCTTCTGCTTCTCCTTCTGCTTCTACATCTTCTGCTACTGCCTCTACTTCTGTTTCTTCTGCTTCTCCTTATGCTTCTCCTTCTGCTTTTGCTTCTCTTTCTGCTTCTGCTTCTCCTTCTGCTTCTCCAGATTCTGCTTCTTCTGCTTCTCCTGTATCTCCTTATGCTTCAGGTTCTGCTTCTGCTTCTTCGGCTCCTTCTGCTTCTGCTTCTCCTGCTGCTGCTTCTTCTGCTGCTCCTGCTTCTATTTCTGCTTTTCCTTCTGTTTCTGCTTCTCCTTCTGCTTCTGCTTCTTCTCCTTCTTATGTTTCTTCTGCTTCTGCTTCTCCTGCTTCTGCTTCTCCTGCTTCTCGTTGTGCTTCTCTTTCTGCTTCTCTTTCTGCTTCTCCTTCTCCTTCTTCAGCTTCTCCTTCTGCTTCTCCTTCTCCGTCTGCTTCAATTTCTCCTTCTGCTTCTCATTCTGCTTCTGCGTCTTCTGTTTCTTCTGCTTCTCTTGCTTCTGCTTCTCCTATTTCTCGTGCTGCTTCTCCTTCTGCGTCTCTTTCTGCTTCTGCTTCTCCTTCTGCTTCTCCTACTCCTAATCCTTCTCTTTCGCCTTCTCCTTCTTGTTCTTCTGCTTGTCCTGGTGCTTCTGCTTCTGCTTATTCTACTATTTCTGTTTCTTCTTCAGATTGTGCTTCTTCTGTTTCTCCTTCTGCTTCAGATTCTGCTTCTGCTTCTTCGGCTTCCCCTGTTTCTTCTGCTTCTGCTTCTCCTGCTTCTTCTGGTTCTCCTGCTTCTCTTTCTGCTTCTCTTTCTGCTTCTGCTTCTCCTTCTGCTTCTGCTTCTGCTCTTCTCCTTCTTCTGTTTCTTTGCTTCTGTTTCTTCTGCTTCTTCTTCTTCTGTTTCTTCGGATTCTACTTCTGCTTCTCCTTCTTCTCCTTCTCTTTCTGCTTCTTCTGATTCTCCTGCTTCTCCTTCTTGTTCTCCTTCTGTTTCTGCTTCTCTTTCTGCTTCTGCTTCTCCTTCTGCTGCTCCTTCTCCTTCTCCTTCTTCTGCTTCTCTCACTGCTTCTGCTTCTGCTTCTTTTGCTTATTCTTTTTCTTCTGCTTCAGCTTCTCCTGCTTCTGCTTCTTCTGCTTCTACTGCTTCTCCTTATACTTCTCCTTATGCTTCTCCTTATGCTTCTCCTTATGCTGCTGCTTCTTTTTCTTCTTCTTCTTCGTCTTCTTCTTCTTCTCTTTCTTCTGCTTCTGCTTTTCCTGCCTCTTCTGCTTCTACTGCTTCTCTTTCTGCTTCTTGTCCTTCTCCTGTTTCTTCTCCTTCTGCTTCTCCTGCTTCTGCTTCTTCTGCTTTTCCTGCTTCTCTTTCTGCTTCTCCTTCTGCTTCTCCTTCTGGTTCTGCTCCTTCTCCTTCTTCTGTTCCTTCTTCTTCTGCTTCTCCCACTTGTGCTTCTTCTGCTTCTCCTGCTTCTCGTTCTGCTTCTCTTCGTCGGCTTCTCTTTCTATTTCTGCTTCTGCTTCTTCTCACTCTGATTCTCCTCCTTCTTCTTCTCCTTCTGCTTCTGCGTCTTCTGCATTTCCTGCTTCTCCTTCTGCATCTCCTTCTGCTTGTGCTTTTCCTTCTGCTTCTTCTTCTGCTCCGGCTTCTCCTTCTCCTTCTTCTGCTTCTCCGTCTGCTTCTGTTTCTTCTGCTTTTCCTGCTTCTCCTTCTGCTTTTCCTTCTATTTCTCCTTCTCGTTCTTCTGCTATTCCTTCTGCTTCTCTTTCTGGTTCTGCATCTTCAGCTTCTTCTGCTACTGATTCTGCTTCTTCTGTTTCTTCTGCTTCTCCTTCTGCTTCTCCTTCTGCTTTTGCTTCTCTTTCTGCTTCTGCTTCTCCTTCTGGTTCTCCTTCTTCTTCTCCAGATTCTGCTTCTTCTGCTTCTCCTGCTTCTCCTTCTGCTTTAGGTTTTGCTTTTGCTTCCTCGGCTTCTTCTGCTTCTATTTCTGCTTCTCCTTCTGTTTCTGCTTCTCTTTCTGCTTCTGCTTTTTCTCCTTCTTCTATTTCTTCTGATTCGGCTTCTCCTGCTTCTGCTTCTCCTGCTTCTCCTTCTGTTTCTCTTTATGCTTCTCCTTCTGCTTCTCCTTCTTCTGCTTCTACTACTGCTCCTGCTTCTCTTTCTGCATCTTCTTCTGTTTCAATTTCTCCTTCTTCTGATTTTCATTCTGCTTCTGCTTCTCCTGTTTCTGCTTCTTCTACTTCTCTGCTCTTCTACTTCTCTGCTTCTCCTTCTCATTCTCCTTCTACTTCTCTCTGCTTCTTCTACTTCTCCTGCTTCTCCTTCTCATTCTCCTTCTCTTTCCGCTTCTTATTATCCTTCCGTTTCTCCTACTCCTAATCCTTCTCTTTCTCCTTCTCCTTCTTCTTCTTCTGCTTCTCCTGCTGCTTCTTCTTCTGCTTCTTCTGCTTTTTCTGTTTCTTCCTCTTCTGCTTCAGCTTCTGCTTCTTCTGCTTCTCCTTTTGCTTCTGCTTCTCCGTCTGCTTCTGCTTCTGCTCTTCTCCTTCTTCTGTTTCTTCTGCTTCTGCTTCTCCTGCTTCTTCTTCTGCTTCTCCTACTTCTCCTTCTGCTTCTCCGTCTCATTCTCCTTCTCCTTCAATTTCTCCTTCTTGTGCTTCTCATTCTCATTCTGCTTCTGCTTCTCCTACTTCTGCTTCTTCTGTTTCTCCTTCTGCTTCTCCTTTTGCTTCTCTTTCTGCTTCTGATTCTCCTTCTGCTCCTCCTACTCCTAATCCTTCTCTTTCTCCTTCTTCTTCTTCTGCTTCTTGTTCTGCTTCTGCTTCTTCTCCTTGTTCTGTTTCTTCTGCTTCTGCTTTTCCAGCTTCTGCTGCTTCTGCTTGTCCTTCTGCTTCAGGTTCTCCTTCTGCTTCTTGGGATTCTTCTGTTTCTTCTGCTTCTGCTTCTCCTGCTACTGCTTCTTCAGCTTCTTCTGCTTCTCTTTCTGCTTCTCCTTCTGCTTCTGCTTCTCATTCTGCAACTTCTCTTTCTTCTGATTCTTCTTCTTCTGCTTCTCCTGCTTCTGCTTCTTCTGCTTCTCCTGCTTGTCCTTCTCCTTCTGCTTCTCCTTCTTCTCCTTCTCTTTCTGCTTCTGCTTCTTCTGATTCTCCAACTTCTCCTTCTTCTTCTCCTTCTGTTTCTGCTTCTCTTTCTGCTTATGCATCTCCTTCTGCTTCACCTTCTGCTGCTCTTTCTCCTACTTCTGTTTCTCCATCTGCTTCTGCATCTTATGCTTCTTTATTTCTTCTGTTTCTGCTTCTCCTGCTTCTGCTTCTTATGCTTCTACTGCTTCTTCTTCTGCTTCTGCTTCTTCTGCTTCTACTTCTCTTTCTGCTTCTGCTTCTCCTGCTTGTTTTTCTGCTTCTTCTGCTGCTTCTCCTTCTGCTGCTTCTTCTCCTTCTCCTTCTCCTTCTCTTTTTGCTTTGCCTTCTGCTTCTGCTTCTTCTGTTTCTCCTGCCTGAATTTCTAATTCTACTTCTTCTGCTGCTTCTCCTTCTGCTTCTACTTCTGATTCTGATTCTGCTTCTTCTGCTTCTTCTCTTTCGGCTTCTCCTGCTTCTGCTTCTTGTGCTTCTCCTGCTTCTCTTTCTGCTTCTCATTCCGCTTAAGCTTCTCCTTCTGCTTCAGCTTCTCCTCCTTCTCCTTCAACAAACTTCAGCTTCTCCTTCA
>NW_012297155.1:0-2176 GCF_000151885.1 Dipodomys ordii
TCTGTTTCTCCTTCTCCTTCTAGTTCTTCTGCTTTTCCTTCTGCTTCTCCTTCTGCATCTACATCTGCTTCTTCTGTTTCTTCTGCTTCTCCTTCTGCTTTTGCTTCTCTTTCTGCTTCTGCTTCTCCTTCTGCTTCTCCAGATTCTGCTTCTTCTGCTTCTCCTTCTGCTTCAGGTTCTGCTTTTGCTTTTTCGGCTTCTTCTGCTTCTGCTTCTTCTGCTGCTGCTTCTTCTGCTTCTCCTGCTTCTCTTTTTGCTTTTCCTTCTGTTTCTGCTTCTCCTTCTGCTTCTTCCCCTTCTTCTGTTTCTTCTGCTTCGGCTTCTCCAGGTTCTGCTTCTCCTGCTTCTCGTTCTGCTTCTCTTTCTGCTTCTCTTTCTCCTTCTCCTTGTCCTTCTCCTTCTTCTGCTTCTGCTTCTGCTTCTGCTTCTCCTTCTGCTTCTGCTTCTGCTTCAATTTCTCCTTCTGCTTCTCATTCTGCTTCTGCGCCTTCTGTGTCTTCTGCTTCTCCTGCTTCTTCTTCTCCTGCTACTCCTACTTCTCGTGCTGCTTCTCCTTCTGCGTCTCTTTGTGGTTCTGCTTATCCTTTTGCTTCTCCTACTCCTAATCCTTCTCTTTCGCCTCCTCCTTCTTCTTCTTCTGCTTCTCCTGGTGCTTCTGCTTCTGCTTATTCTACTATTTCTGTTTCTTCTGCTTCTGCTTCACATTGTGCTTCTTCTGTTTCTCCTTCTGCTTCAGATTCTGCTTCTGCTTCTTCGGCTTCTCCTGTTTCTTCTGCTTCTGCTTCTCCTGCTTCTTCAGCTTCTCCTGCTTCTCTTTCTGCTTCTCCTTCTCCTTCTACTTCTGCTTTTCCTTCTGCTTCTGCTCTTCTCCTTCTTCTGTTTCTTTTGCTTCTCTTTCTTCTTCTTCTTCTTCTTCTTCTTCTTCTTCTTCTTCTTCTTCTTCTTCTTCTTCTTCTTCTTCTTCTTCTTCTTCTTCTTCTTCTTCTGTTTCTTCTGATTCTACTTCTGCTTCTCCTTCTTCTACTTCTCTTTCTGTTTCTACTTCTGCTTCTTCTGCTTCTCCTGCTTCTCCTTTTGTTCTCCTTCTGTTTCTGTTTCTCTTTCTGCTTCTGCTTCTCCTTCTGCTGCTCCTTCTCCTTCTCCTTCTTCTGCTTCTCCCACTGCTTCTGCTTCTGCTTCTTTTGCTTATTCTATTTCTTCTGCTTCTCCTGCATCTACTGCTTCTCCTTCTGCTTCTCCAGATTCTGCTTCTTCTGCTTCTACTGCTTCTCCTTCTGCTTCAGGTTCTGCTACTGCTTCTCCTTATGCTTTTCCTTATGCTTCTCCTTATGATTCTCCTTCTTCTCCTTCTTCTTCTTCTTCTTCTTCTTCTTCTTCTTCTTCTTCTTCTTCTTCTTCTTCTTCTTCTTCTTCTTCTTCTTCTTCTTCTTCTTCTTCTCTTTCTTCTGCTTCTCCTGGTTTTTCTGCTTCTACTGCTTCTCTTTTTGCTTCTCATTCTGCTTCTGCTTCTCCTTCTGCTTCTCCTATTGCTTCTGCTGCCCTTCCTTCTCCTTCTCCTTCTCCTACTTCTGTTTCTCCTTCTGCTTCTGCTTCTTCTGCTTCTCCTGCTTCTCCTTCTGCATCTTCTTCTGCTTCTGCTTCTCCTTCTGCTGCTTCTCTGCTTCTGCTTCTCCTTCTTCTGCTTCTCCTTCTGATTCTCCTTCTGCTTCTCCTTCTCCTTCTGCTCCTTCTCCTTCTTCTGCTTCTCCCTCTGATTCTGCTTCTTTTGCTTATTCTTTTTCTTCTGCTTCTGCTTCTCCTGCTTCTGCTTCTTCTGCTTCTCCTTATGCCTCTCCTCCTCCTCCTCCTCCACCTCCACCTCCTAAAATTTAAAAAAGGTTAAAGAAAAGCAAAGGGACAAAGAGAAGAAAAAGAAGGAGCAGCAGAAGATGATGCTGAGGGAGACCATAAACAAAAAGAGAAAATAATAAAAAGAGAGGTGAAAAAGAAACAACAAGTTAAGTATAAGACAACAGAAGTAGAGAAGAAAATCTACTTTAAAGACAAATAGAATTCATAAAACCATAAAACGGAAGAAGTAGCAAAAACATTAAATTTAAAATTACAAAGGAGTAAGGGAGCATTAAAGAAAAAATTAATAAATAAAGAAGAAGAAAAAAGTAATGCAGGAAAAAGT
>NW_012297156.1:0-2257 GCF_000151885.1 Dipodomys ordii
TGCGGCTCTCCTTCTCCTACTTCTACTTCTCCTTCTGCTTCTGCTTCTTCTGCTTCTCGTGCTTCTCCTTCTGCATCTTCTTCTGCTTCTGCTTCTCCTTCTGCTGCTTCTTCTGCTTCTGTTTCTCCTTCTGCTTCTCCTTCTGCTTCTTCTGCTTCTGCTTCTCCTTCTGCTTCTTCCGCTTCTCCTTCTGATTCTCCTTCTGCTTCTCCTTCTGTTTCTCCTTCTCCTTCTCGTTCTTCTGCTTTTCTTTCTGCTTCTCCTTCTGCTTCTGCTGCAACTGCTACTGCTTCTTCTGTTTCTTCTGTGTCTCCTTCTGCTTTTGATTCTCTTTCAGCTTCTGCTTCTCCTTCAGCTTCTCATTCAGCTTCTCCAGATTCTGCTTCTTCTGTTTCTCCTGCTTCCGCTTTTGCTTCAGGTTTTGCTTCTGCTTCTTCGGATTCTTATGCTTCTGCTTCTCCTGCATCTGCTTCTTCTGCCTCCCCTCCTCTTTCTGCTTCTCCTTCTGTTTCTGCTTCTCCTTCTGCTTCTGCTTCTTGTCCTTCACCTGTTTCTTCTGCTTCTGCTTCTCCTGCTTCTGCTTCTTCTGCTTTTCCTGCTTCTCTTTCTGCTTCTCCTTCTGCTTTTCCTTCTCCTTCTGCTTCTGCTCCTTCTCCTTCTTCGGTTTCTTCTTCTTCTGCTTCTCCCGCTTCTGCTTCTTCTGCTTCTCCTGCTTCTCGTTCTGCTTATCTTCGTCGGCTTCTCTTTCTACTTCTGCTTCTTCGGATTCTGCTTCTTCTACTTCTTCTCTCCTTCTGCTTCTGCTTCTTCTGCTTCTCCTGCTTCTCCTTCTGCATCTCCTTCTGCTTGTGCTTTTCGTCTGCTTCTTCTTCTGCTTCTGCTTCTCCTTCTCCTTCTTCTGCTTCTCCGTCTGATTCTGCTTCTTCTGCCTTTCCTGATTCTCCTTCTGCTTCTCCTTCTTCTTCTCCTTCTGTTTCTCCTTCTCCTTCTCGTTCTTCTGCTATTCCTTCTGCTTCTCTTTCTGCTTCTGCATCTTCAGCTTCTTCTGCTACTGCTTCTGCTTCTTCTGTTTCTTCTGCTTCTCCTTCTGCTTTTGCTTCTCTTTCTGCTTCTGCTTCTCCTTCTGGTTCTCCTTCTTCTTCTCCAGATTCTGCTTCTTCTGCTTCTCCTTCCGCTTCAGGTTCTGCTTCTGCTTCTTCGGCTTCTTCTGCTTCTATTTCTGCTTCTCCTTCTGTTTCTGTTTCTCTTTCTGCTTCTGTTTCTTCTCCTTCTTCTATTTCTTCTGCTTATGCTTCTACTGCTTCTCCTTCTGTTTCTCTTTATTCTTATCCTTCTGCTTCTCCTTCTCCTTCTCCTTCTTCTGCGTCTCCTTCTGCTTCTGCTTCTCCTTCTGCATCTTCTTCTGTTTCAATTTCTCCTTCTTCTGCTTTTCATTCTGCTTCTGCTTCTCCTGCTTCTGCTTCTTCTGTTTCTCCTGCTTCTCCTTCTCCTTCTCCTTCTCTTTCTGCTTCTGCTTATCCGTCTGTTTCTCCTACTCCTAATCCTTCTCTTTCTCCTTCTCCTTCTTCTTCTACTGCTTTTCCTGCTTGTTCTTCTTCTGCTTCTTCTTCTTTTTCTGCTTTTTCAGTTTCTTCTGCTTCAGCTTCTGCTTCTTCTGCTTCTCCTTCTGTTTCTCCTTCTGCTTCTGCTCTTCTCCTTCTTCTGTTTCTTCTGCTTCTGCTTCTCCTGCTGCTGCTTCTTCTGCATCTCCTACTTCTCCTTCTGCTTCTCCGTCTCATTCTCCTTCTCCTTCAATTTCTCCTTCCTGTGCTTCTCATTCTGCTTCTGCTTCTGCTTCTCCTGCTTCTGCTTCTTCTGTTTCTCCTTCTGCTTCTCCTTCTGCTTCTCTTTCTGCTTCTAATTCTGCTTCTGCTCCTCCTACTCCTAATCCTTCTCTTTCTCCTTCTTATTCTTCTGCTTCTCGTTCTGCTTCTGCTTCTTCTGCTTGTTCTGTATCTTCTGATTCTGCTTTTCCAGCTTCTGATGCTTCTGCTTCTCCTTCTGCTTCAGGTTCTCCTTCTGCTTCTTCAGCTTCTTCTGTTTCTTCTGCTTCTCCCTCTGATTCTGCTTCTTATGCTTATTCTTTTTCTTCTGCTTCTCCTCCTTCCGCTTCTCCTGCTTCTTCTGCTTCTACTGCTTCTCCTTCTCCTTCTTATTCTTCTACTTCTTCTTCTCCTTCTTCTTCTTCTACTTCTTCTTCTTCTTCTTCTTCTTCTTC
>NW_012297157.1:0-4433 GCF_000151885.1 Dipodomys ordii
AGACGACCCAGGATCCAAGACTCGGCGTGAGTAGAAGCCCGACATCCTCACTCCTTCTCAGGGAGCAGAGGAGGGAAGGCCACCCCTCCCCCCTCCCTCCTCCCCAGCACCGGCGATCTCCATCTTGGATACCGACAAAGCTCGGCGGAGCTGCTAGCTCCAACTCAGGCCTTGGAATAAAACGAGTCATTTAGCAGGTCACAAGAACTTAATGGTGAAGTGACCTGCCAGACTCAGCTCCATCCAGGGAAAAGTTACCCAGCTCAGGCACCAGCCATTGGAGTGGCTTTCCCCACTGGGTAACCAGAGCCAGAGGCTGCCCCTCCCTCTAGCAGCCTCAACAATCAAAGGAAAAACAGAAACCACTGAGAATGGCTCCAGCCTGGGCTCTGTGAGTTTTTTTTTTTCTTTTCTTTTCCTTTCATCACAAATCAGCCCCAGAGAAAAGCTACTGATTGGTGAAAGCCCTCAACTCTACCCAGAACCTAGCCTCACCACTGCATCCCCCTCTTTTGTGATTCTCAAAGCAGATCTGCCTCCCATTAAACTAATCTGGGAGGGGGATCCCAAAATCTTGGGTAAAGCAGAGCACTTTTCTGCCTGTTCGAACAAACTGACTTAAGAAACCAATCAAGCCACAGGACCTCAAGCTGACCAGAGACTCCAACAAGAGGCTGGCTACAGACTAAAGGGAGATACAGGATTCTTCCCACCCCTCCCCCCCAAAAAAAAAAATCAAAGAACTTTTTTTTTTTCTTTTCTTTCTTTTTTTTTTTTGGTACTTTATATATATAATTTTTTTTTCCTTTTCTAAAAAATTTATTAATCCTTAATTTTTGCCTTTTTTGAAAAATAATGGTTTCCAGTAACTTTTTTTTCCTCTTATAATTTTTATTTTAGGAATACGTGAATGTGTAGTTTCCTTTCTTTTCTTATCTTCTCTCTCTTTTTCTTTCTTTTTTAATTATCTTTTTGTTTTTTGTCTAGCTCTACCGAACTTCTGATCTTTTTTTTTCCCTCCCTTTATTATCCTGTTCACCTATTCTTTTTTTTTTTTGACCTTCTTTATGTGACTTAGCTCTTGTCCTTCACATCCTCAGATAAACCCGCAGTTAACTAGTAAACCCTATTCCCCATTGTGTACACACTTAACCCACAAATATATTACCCAATTCAAAACCTCCGAGATTTAAACTCCTTAATAGCAGTACTACCTCTTTATACCTATATAATATTTTAAGCATTTCTTTAAGTGTTTCACTTCTCCTCTATGTCCTTTCCCTTATCTTAATATACTCACATTCCTCTCTAAATACATTTCTAATTTTTTTTCTGGTCTCTGCTTTTCCTTCTGTTTCTGCTTCTCTTTCTGCTTCTGCTTCTTCTCCTTCTTCTATTTCTTCTGATTCTGCTTCTCCTGCTTCTGCTTCTCCTGCTTCTCCTTCTGTTTCTCCTTCTGCTTCCCCTTCTGCTTCTCCTTCTTCTGCTTCTACTACTGCTTCTGCTTCTCCTTCTGCATCTTCTTCTGTTTCAATTTCTCCTTCTTCTGCTTTTCATTCTGCTTCTGCTTCTCCTGCTTCTGCTTCTTCTGCTTCTCCTGCTTCTCCTTCTCATTCTCCTTCTCTTTCTGCTTCTGCTTATCCTTCTGTTTCTCCTACTCCTAATCCTTCTCTTTCTCCTTGTTCTTTTTCTGCTTCTCGTTCTTCTTCTGCTTCTTCTGCTTGTTCTGTTTCTTCTGCTTCTACTTTTCCAGCTTCTGCTGCTTCTGCTTCTCTTCTGCTTCAGGTTCTCCTTCTGCTTCTTGGGCTACTTCTGTTTCTTCTGCTTCTGCTTCTCCTGCTACTGCTTCTTCAGCTTCTTCTGCTTCTCTTTTGCTTCTCCTTCTGCTTCTGCTTCTCCTTCTGCTCCTTCTCTTTCTTCTGTTTCTTCTTCTTCTTCTTCTGCTCCTCCCGCTTCTGCTTCTTCTGCTTCTCCTGCTTGTCCTTCTCCTTCTGCTTCTCCTTCTCTTTCTTCTCCTTCTCCTTCTGCTTCTGCTTCTGCTTCTTCTGATTCTCCAACTTCTCCAACTTCTCCTTCTTCCTCTCCTTCTGTTTCTGCTTCTCTTTCTGCTTCTGCATCTCCTTCTGCTTCACATTCTGCTGCTCTTTCTCCTTCTTCTGTTTCTCCCTCTGCTTCTGCTTCTTATGCTTCTTCTTAATCTTCTGCTTCTGCTTCTCCTGGTTCTGCTTCTTGTGCTTCTACTGCTTCTTCTTCTGCTTCTGCTTCTTCTGCTTCTACTTCTCTTTCTGCTTCTGCTTCTCCTGCTTGTGTTTCTGCTTCTTCTGCTGCTTCTCCTTCTGCTGCTTCTTCTACTTCTCCTACTGCTTCTCTTTTTGCTTCTCCTTCTGCTTCTGCTTCTTCTGTTTCTCCTGCCTGAATTTCTGGTTCTACTTCTTCTGCTGCTTCTCCTTCTGCTTCTGCTTCTACTTCTGCTTCTGATTCTGCTTCTTCTGCTTCTTCTCTTTCGGCTACTCCTGCTTCTGCTATTGTGCTACTCCTGCTTCTGCTTTTTTGCTTCTCCTGCTTCTCTTTCTGCTTCTCATTCCGCTTCTGCTTCTCCTTCTGCTTCTGCTTCTCCTCCTTCTCCTTCTCCTACTTCTGCTTCTCCTTCATCTTCTGCTTCTTCTGCTTCTCCTGCTTCTCCTTCTGCATCTCCTTCTGCTTGTGCTTTTCCTTATGCTTCTTCTTCTGCCTCTGCTTCTCCTTCTCCTTCTTTTGCTTCTCCTTTTGCTTCTGCTTCTTCTGCTTTTCCTGCTTCTCCTTCTGCTTCTGCTTCTTCTGCTTCTCTTTCTGCATCTTCTTCTGCTTCTGCTTCTCCTTCTTCTGCTTCTCCTTCTTATTCTCCTACTGCTTCTCCTTCTGTTTCCCTTCTCCTTCTTGTTCTTCTGCTTTTCCTTCTGCTTCTCCTTCTGCTTCTGCTACAACTGCTACTGCTTCTACTTCTTCTGTTTCTTCTGCTTCTCCTTCTGATTTTGATTCTCTTTCTGCTTCTGCTTCTCCTTCTGCTTCTCCTTCTGCTTCTCCAGATTCTGCTTCTTCTGCTTCTCCTGCTTCTCCTTCTGCTTCAGGTTCTCCTTCTGCTTCTTCGGATTCTTATGCTTCTGCTTCTCCTGCTTCAGCTTCTTCTGCTTCCCCTCCTTCTCTTTCTGCTTCTCCTTCTGTATCTGCTTCTCCTTCTGCTTCTGCTTCTTGTCCTTCTCCTGTTTGTTCTGCTTATGCTTCTCCTGTTTCTGCATCTCCTGCTCCTCCTTCTGCTGCTCTTTCTGCTTCTCCTGCTGCTTTTCCTTCTCCTGCTCCTTCTTCTGCTTCTCTTTCTGCTTCTCCTTCTGTTTCTCCTTCTCCTTCACCTTCTCGTTCTTCTGCTTTTCCTTCTGCTTCTCTTTCTGCTTCTGCATCTTCTGCTTCTTCTGCTACTGCCTCTGCTTCTTCTGTTTCTTCTGCTTCTAGTTCTGCTTCTCCTTCTGCTTTTGCTTCTCTTTCTGCTTCTGCTTCTCCTTCTGCTTCTCCAGATTCTGCTTCTCCTGCTTCTCCTTCTGCTTCAGGTTCTGCTTCTGCTTCTTCTGCTTCTGCTTCTCCTGCTGCTGCTTCTTCTGCTTCTCCTGCTTCTCTTTCTGCTTTTCCTTCTGTTTCTGCTTCTCCTTCTGTTTCTTCTCCTTCTTCTGTTTTTTCTGTTTCTGCTTCTCCTGCTTCTGCTTCTCCTGCTTCTCGTTCGGCTTCTCTTTCTGCTTCTCCTTCTCCTTCTTCTGCTTCTCCTTCTGCTTCTGTTTCTCCTTCTGCTTCTGCTTCTGCTTCTGTGTCTTCTGTTTCTTCTGCTTCTCCTGCTTCTCCTACTTCTCTTGCTGCTTCTCCTTCTGCGTCTCTTTCTGCTTCTGCTTATCCTTTTGCTTCTCCTACTCCCAATCTTCCTCTTTTGCCTTCTCCATGTTCTTCTTCTGCTTCTCCTGCTGCTTCAGCTTCAGCTTATTCTACTATTTCATTTTCTTCTGCTTCAGCTTCAGATTGTGCTTCTTTCTGTTTCTCCTTCTGCTTCAGTTCTGCTTCTGCTTCTTCAACTTCTCCTGTTTCTTCTGCTTCTTCTTCTCCTGCTTCTTCTGCTTCACCTGCTACTCATTCTGCTTCACTTCTGCTTCAACTTCTCTTTCTGCTACTGCTCCTTCTATTTCTTCTGTTTCTTTTGATTCTGCTACTCACGCTCTGCTTCTTCTGCTTCTCCTGCTTCTCGTTCTGCTTCTCTTCGTCGGCTTCTCTATCTATATCTCCATCTGCTTCTTATGATTCAGCATCTTCACCTTACTTCTTCTCCATCTGCTTCAGCTTCTGCTTCTAGTCCCTCTCCTGTTTCTTCTGCTTTCTGCTTCCCATGCTTAAGCTCCATCTGATTTTCCTGCTTCACA
>NW_012297158.1:0-2508 GCF_000151885.1 Dipodomys ordii
ACAGCGGGACACATCGTGGAAAACAGCGGGGGACACAGTGGTTACACAGTGGGACACAGCGGGGGACACAGTGGGGACACAGCGGGACTCAGCGGGTGACACAGCAGTTCACAGCGTGACACAGTGAGACACATCGGGGGACACAGTGAGACAGAGCAGGGGACACAGCAGAGGACACAGAGGGACACAGCGGGACACAGCGGGGGACACAGGGGGGACATAGCGGGACACAGCGGGCACACACAGGGGACACAGCGGGACACAGCGCGACACAGCAGGGACAGAGCGGGACACAGCGGGACACAGCGGGACACAGCGGGACCCAGCGGGGGACCCAGCGAGGACACAGCGGGACACAGCGGGGGACACAGCTAGGTCACAGTGGGGGACAAAGCCGGGGACACAGCGGGACACATCGTGGAACACAGCGGGGGACACAGTGGGACACAGCGGGACACAGCGGGGGACACAGTGGGGACACAGCGGGACACAGCGGGGGACACAGCGGGACACAGCAGGGGACACGTGGGGGACAAAGCGGGACACAGCGGGGGACACAGCGACGACAAAGCGGGACACAGCGGGGACACAGCGGGACTCAGCAGGGGACACAGCGGGACACCGCGGGGGACACAGCGGGACACAGCGGGGGATACAGGGGGTCCAAAGGGGGACAAAGCGCGGACAAAGTGTGACACAACGGGGGACACAGCGAGAACACAGCGGGATACAGCGGGGGACACAGCGGGACACAGCAAGACAAAACAGGTAACAGCGGGGCACTGCGGGTGACAGTGGGGACACAGCGGGACACAGCGGTGACACATCTGAACAGAGCGGGTACACAGCGGGACACAGTGGGACACAGCTGGACACAGCTGGAGACACAACGGGACACAGCGGGGGACAGAGAGGGACACAGCGGGGGACAGAGCAGGACACTGCAGGACACCGTGGGGACAGAGGTGGACACAGCGGGGACACAGCGGAGGACACAGCGGGGGACAAAGCGAGACACCACGGGACACAGCGGGACACAGCGGGGACACAGCGGGGACAGAGCAGTAAAAAACCTGGGACACAGCGGGACACAGTGGGACACAGCGGGACACAACGGGGACACAGCGGGACACAGCATGGACACAGCGGGACACAGCAGGACACAGCAGGACACAGTGTGACTCAGCGGGGGACACAGCGGGACACAGCGGGGGACATAGGGGCGGACACAGCGGGACACAGCGGGACACAGCGGGACACAGCGGGGACACAGCGGGGACACAGCGGGACACAGCGGGGACTCAGCAGGGGACACAGCGCGGACACAGTGGGACACAACAGGTGACACAGCGAGGACACAGGATCGGGGGTCACAGCGGGACACAGCGGGACACAGAGGGGACCCAGCGGAACACAGCGGGTCACAGTGGGGACAAAGTGAGAACAGAGCGGGACACAGCGTCGACACAGCGGGGACACAGCGGGACACAGTGGGGTGATTGGGAACACAGAGGGACACAGCGGGACACAGCGGGGAAACAGCGAGGACACAGCAGGACACAGCGTGTACAGAGCGGGGGACAGCGGGGACACAGCGGGACACGGCGGGACACAGCGGGGACACAGCGGGGACAAAGCGGGTGACAGCAGGGAGACACAGCGGGACACAGCCGGACACAGCAGGGACACAGCGGGACACAGCGGGGAACACAGCGGGGACACAGCGGTACACAGCGGGACACAGCGGGGGCACAGCGGGACACAGCTGGACACAGCGGGAGACACAACGGGACATAGCGGGGGACAGAGTGGGACACAGCGGGGGAAAATGTGGGAGAAACAGCGGGACACAGCGGGGGACACAGCGGGACACTGGGGGACACACTGGGGTCAGAGGGGGACACAGTGGGGACACAGTGGAGGACACAGTGGGGGACAAAGCGAGACACCACGGGACACAGCAGGACACAGCGGGGACACAACGTGGACACAGCGTGGACAAAGTGGGACACAGAAGAGACACAGCGGGGACACAACAGGACACAGAGGGACACAGCGGGACACAGTGTGACTCAGCGGGGGACACAGCGGGACACAGGGGGGCCATAGAGGCGGACACAGTGGGACACAGCGGGGACACAGCGGGACACAGCGGAGGTCATAGCGAGGACACAGCGGGACACAGGAGGACAAAGCGGGGACACAACGGGGACACAGCGTGGGACACAGTGGGACACAGCAGGGGACACAGCGGGACACAGCGTGACACAGCAGGGACACAGCAGGGGACACAGCAAGGACACAGCTGGACACAGAGGGACACAGCAGGGACACAGCGGGACACAGCGGGGGACACAGCAAGGGACACAGCGGGACACAGCGGGACACAGCGGGGGACACAGTGGGACACAGCGGGACATAGCAAGACACAGCGGGGAACAAAGGAGACACTCCGGGGGACAGCAGGGACAAGGCGGGACACAGCAGGGGACAGTGGGAACTCAGCGG
>NW_012297159.1:0-4433 GCF_000151885.1 Dipodomys ordii
TCTCCTACTTCTGCTTCTCCTTCTGCTTCTGCTTCTCCTGCTTCTCTTTCTGCATCTTCTTCTGCTTCTCCTTCTGCTAATTCTTCTGCTTCTGCTTCTCCTTCTTCTGCTTCTCCTTCTGATTCTCCTTCTGCTTCTCCTTCTGCTGCTCCTACTTCTTCTTCCTCTGATTCTGCTTCTTATGCTTATTCCTTTTCTTCTGCTTCTGCTTCTCCTGCTTCTGCTTCTTCTGCTTCTCTGCTTCTCCTTATGCATCTCCTTATGCTTCTCCTTATGCTTCTCCTTATGATTCTTCTTCTTCTTCTTCTTCTTCTTCTTCTTCTTCTTCTTCTTCTTCTTCTTCTTCTTCTTCTTCTTCTTCTTCTTCTTCTTCTCTTTCTTCTGCTTCTTCTTTTCCTGCTTCTTCTGCTTCTACTGCTTCTCTTTCTGCTTCTCATTCTGCTTCTGCTTCTCCTTCTGCTTTTCCTATTGCTTCTTGCGGCTCTTCCTTCTCCTTCTCCTACTTCTACTTCTCCTTCTGCTTCTGCTTCTTCTGCTTCTCCTGCTTCTCCTTATGCATCTTCTTCTACTTCTGCTTCTCCTTCTGCTGCTTCTTCTGCTTCTGTTTCTCCTTCTGCTTCTCCTTCTGCTTCTTCTTCTTCTCCTGATTCTCCTTCTGCTTCTCCTTCTGTTTCTCCTTCTCCTTCTCGTTCTTCTGCTTTTCCTTCTGCTTCTCCTTCTGCTTCTGCTGCAACTGCTACTGCTTCTGCTTCTTCTGTTTCTTCTGCTTCTCCTTCTGCTTATGATTCTCTTTCTGCTTCTGCTTCTGCTTCTACTTCAGCTTCTCATTCTGCTTCTCCAGATTCTGCTTCTTCTCCTTCTCCTGCTTCTCCTTCGGCTTCAGGTTCTGCTTCTGCTTCTTCGGATTCTTATGCTTCTGCTTCTCCTGCTTCTGCTTCTTCTGCTTCCCCTCTTTCTCTTTCTGCTTCTTCTTCTGTTTCTGCTTCTCCACCTGCTTCTACTTCTTGTCCTTCTCCTGTTTTCTGCTTCTTCTTCTCCTGCTTCTGCTTCTTCTGCTTTTCCTGCTTCTCTTTCTGCTTCTCCTTCTGCTCCTTCTCCTTCTTCTGTTTCTTCTTCTTCTGCTTCTCCCGCTTCTGCTTCTTCTGCTTCTCCTGCTTCTCGTTCTGCTTCTCTTCGTCGGCTTCTCTTTCCATTTCTGCTTCTGCTTCTTCTGATTCTGCTTCTTCTCCTTCTTCTTCTCCTTCTGCTTCTGTTTCTTCTGCTTCTGCTGCTTCTCCTTCTGCATCTCCTTCTGCTTGTGCTTTTCCTTCTGCTTCTTCTTCTGCTTCTGCTTCTCCTTCTCCTTCTTCTGCTTCTCCGTCTGCTTCTGCTTCTTCTTCTTTTCCTGCTTCTCCTTCTGCTTCTCCTTCTGTTTCTCCTTCTTGTTCTTCTGCTATTCATTCTGCTTCTCTTTCTGCTTCTGCATCTTCAGCTTCTTCTGCTACTGCTTCTGCTTCTTCTGTTTCTTCTGCTTCTCCTTCTGCTTTTGCTTCTCTTTCTGCTTCTGCTTCTCCTTCAGGTTCTCCTTCTTCTTCTCCAGATTCTTCTTCTTCTGCTCCTCCTACTCCTAATCCTTCTCTTTCTCCTTCTTCTTCTTCTGCTTCTCGTCCTGCTTCTGCTTCTTCTGCTTGTTCTGTTTCTTCTGCTTCTGCTTTTCCAGCTTCTGCTGCTTCTGCTTCTCCTTCTGCTTCAGGTTCTCCTTCTGGTTCTTGGGCTTCTTCTGTTTCTTCTGCTTCTGCTTCTCCTGCTACTGCTTCTTCTGCTTCTCTTTCTGCTTCTCCTTATGCTTCTGCTTCTCCTTCTGCTTTTGCTTCTCTTTCTGCTTCTGCTTCTCCTTCAGGTTCTCCTTCTTCTTCTCCAGATTCTTCTTCTTCTGCTCCTCCTACTCCTAATCCTTCTCTTTCTCCTTCTTCTTCTTCTGCTTCTCGTCCTGCTTCTGCTTCTTCTGCTTGTTCTGTTTCTTCTGCTTCTGCTTTTCCAGCTTCTGCTGCTTCTGCTTCTCCTTCTGCTTCAGGTTCTTCTTCTGGTTCTTGGGCATCTTCTGTTTCTTCTGCTTCTGCTTCTCCTGCTACTGCTTCTTCTGCTTCTCTTTCTGCTTCTCCTTATGCTTCTGCTTCTCCTTCTGCTCCTTCTCCTTCTTCTGTTTCTTCTTCTTCTGCTGCTTCTCCCGCTTCTGCTTCTTCTGCTTCTCCTGCTTGTCCTTCTCCTTCTGCTTCTCCTTCTCCTTCTTCTGCTGCTCTTTCTGCTTCTGCTTCTGCTTCTTCTGATTCTTCAACTTCTCCTTCTTCTTCTCCTTCTGTTTCTGCTTCTCTTTCTGCTTCTGCGTCTCCTTCTGCTTCACCTTCTGCTGCTCCTTCTCCTTCTTCTGTTTCTCCCTCTGCTTCTGCTACTTATGCTTCTTCTTTTTCTTCTGCTTCTGCTTTTCCAGCTTCTGCTACTTCTGCTTCTCCTTCTGCTTCAGGTTCTCCTTCTGGTTCTTGGGCTTCTTCTGTTTCTTCTGCTTCTGCTTCTCCTGCTACTGCTTTTTCTGCTTCTCTTTCTGCTTCTCCTTCTGCTTCTGCTTCTCCTTCTGCTCCTTCTCCTTCTTCTGTTTCTTCTTCTTCTTCTTCTGCTTCTCCCGCTTCTGCTTCTTCTGCTTCTCCTGCTTGTCCTTCTCCTTCTGCTTCTCCTTCTCCTTCTTCTGCTCTTTCTGCTTCTGCTTCTTCTGATTCTCCAACTTCTCCTTCTTCTTCTCCTTCTGTTTCTGCTTCTCTATCTGCTTCTGCATCTCCTTCTGCTTCATCTTCTGCTACTCCTTCTCCTTCTTCTGTTTCTCCCTCTGCTTCTGCTACTTATGCTTCTTCTTTTTCTTCTGCTTTTGCTTCTCCTGCTTCTTCTGCTTCTCCTGCTTCTCTTTCTGCTTCTGCTTATCCTTCTGTTTCTCCTACTCCTATTCCTTCTCTTTCTCTTTCTCCTTCTTCTTCTTCTGCTTCTCCTGCTGCTCCTTCTTCTGCTTCTTCTGCTTTTTCTGTTTCTTCTTCTTCTTCTGCATCAGCTTCTGCTTCTTCTGCTTCTCCTTCTGCTTCTGATTCTCCTTCTGCTTCTGCTCTTCTCCTTCTTCTGCTTCTGCTTCTCCTGCTTCTTTTTCTGCTTCTCCTACTTCTCCTTCTGCTTCTCCGTCCCATTCTCCTTCAATTTGTCCTTCTTGTGCTTCTCATTCTGCTTCTGCTTCTCCTGCTTCTGCTTCCTCTGTTTCTCCATCTGCTTCTCTTTCTGCTTCTAATTCTGCTTCTGCTCCTCCTACTCCTAATCCTTCTCTTTCTCCTTCTTCTTCTTCTGCTTCTCGTTCTGCTTCTGCTTCTTCTGCTTGTTCTGTTTCTTCTGCTTCTGCTTTTCCAGCTTCTCCTGCTTCTGCCTCTCCTTCTGCTTCAGGTTCTCCTTCTGGTTCTTGGGCTTCTTCTGTTTCTTCTGCTTCTCCTGCTACTGCTTCTTCTGCTTCTTCTGCTTCTCTTTCTGCTTCTCCTTCTGCTTCTGCTTTTCCTTCTGCTCCTTCTCCTTCTTCTGTTTTTTCTTCTTCTTCTTCTTCTGATTCTCCCGCTTCTGCTTCTTCTGCTTCTCCTGCTTGTCCTTCTCGTTCTGCTTCTCCTTCTCCTTCTTCTGCTTCTCTTTCTGCTTCTTCTTCTGCTTCTTCTGATTCTCCAACTTCTCCTTCATCTTCTCCTTCTGTTTCTGCTTCTTTTTCTGCTTCTGCATCTCCTTCTGATTCACCTTCTGCTGCTCCTTCTCCTTCTTCTGTGTCTCCCTCTGCTTCTGCTTCTTATGCTTCTTCTTTTTCTTCTGCTTCTCCTGCTTCTGCTTCTTATGCTTCTACTGCTTCTTCTTCTGCTTCTGCTTCTTCTGCTTCTTCTGCTTCTACTTCTCTTGCTTCTCCTACTTCTTTTTCTGCTTCTTCTGCTGCTTCTCCTTCTGCTTCTTCTTCTACTTCTTCTTCTGCTTCTCTTTTTGCTTTTCCTTCTGCTTCTGCTTCTGCTTCTTCTGTTTCTCCTGCCTGAATTTCTGGTTCTACTTCTTCTGCTGCTTCTCCTTCTGCTTCTGCTTCTACCTCTGCTTCTGTTTCTGCTTCTTCTGCTTCTTCTCTTTCGGCTTCTCCTGCTTCTACATCTTGTGCTTCTCCTGCTTCTCTTTCTGCTTCTCATTCCGCTTCTGCTTCTCCTTCTGCTTCTCCTCCTTCTCCTTCTCCTACTTCTGCTTCTCCTTCATCTTCTGCTTCTTCTGCTTCTCCTGCTTCTCGTTCTGCATCTCCTTCTGCTTGTGCTTGTCCTTATGCTCTTTCTTCTGCTTCTTCTTCTCCTTCTGCTTCTGCCTCTGTTTCTCCTTCTCCTTCTCGTTCTCCTGCTTTTCCTTCTGCTTCTCCT
>NW_012297160.1:0-4433 GCF_000151885.1 Dipodomys ordii
TTTGTCCCCGCTGTGTCTCGCTGTGTCCCTTGCTCTGTCCCCCACTGTGCTCCGCTGTGTCCCCCGCTGTGTCCCGCTGTGTCCCCCGCTTTGTCCCGCTGTGTCCCCGCAGGTTCAGCGCTGTTTCCCGCTGTGTCCGGCTGTGTTCCATGGTGTCCCGCTTTGTTCCCCGCTGTGTCCCCCGCTGAGTCGCCGCTGTGTCCCCGCTATGTCCCGCTGTGTCCTCGCTGTGTACCCCGCTGTCTCCCGCTCTGTCCCCCACTGTGTCTCACGCTTTGTTTCCGCTGTGTCCCACTGTGTCCCGCTGTGTCCCGCTGTGTCCCCCACTGTGTCCCTTTGTGTCCCCAGCTGTGTACTCCTCTGTGTCCCGCTGTGTCCCCGCTGTATCGACGCTGTGTATCTCTGGGTCCCGCTGTGTCCCCGCTGTATCGACGCTGTGTATCTCTGGGTCCCGCTGTGTCCCCGCTGTGTCCCGCTGTTTCCCCCACTGTGTCCTGCTGTGTCCTCGCAGTGTCACACGCTGTGTTCCGCTATGTCCTCGCTGTGTCCCCCGATGTGTCCCGCTGTGTCCCCGCTGTGTCCCCCGCTGTGTCCTGCTGTGTACCCCGCTGTGTCCTGCTATGTTCCCGCTCTGTCTCCCCCTTGTCCACCACTGTGTCCCACTGTGTCGCGTGGTGCCCCGCTTCGTCCGCCGCTGTGTCCCCCTGTGAGTCCCCGCTGTGTCCCCGCTGTGTCCCACTGTGTCCTCCCTGTGTCCCAGGTGTTTCCCTGCTGTTTCCCCGCTGTGTCCCGCAGTGTCCCCCGCTGTGTCCCGCTGTGTCCCCCGCTGTGTCCCCCTGTGTCCCCACTGTGTCCCGCTGTGTCCACTGTGGTGTCCCCGCTGTGTCCCTCTTTGCCCCCTGCTGTGTCCCGCTGTGTCCTCGCTGTGTCCTCCGCTGTGTCCCGCTGTGTCCCTCTGTGGCCCCTGCTGTATCCCCTGCTCTGTCCCACTGTGTCACCCGCTGTGACCCGGCTGTGTCCCCGCTGTGTCCCGCTGTATTCCACTGTGTCCCCCACTGTGTCCCGCTTTGTCCCTCCTGTGTCCCCCGCTGTGTCCCGCTCTGTCCCCCGCTGTGTCCCGCTCTGTCCACGTTGTCCCCTGGTGGGTCCCCTCTGTCCCCTTCTGTGTCCCCGCTGTCCCCGCTGTGTCCCGCTGTGTCCCTCTGTGTTCCCCACTGTGTCCCTCTGTATTCCCCGCTGTGTCCCGCTGTGTCCCCCGCTGTGCCGCGCAGTGTCC
The DNA here is from genome assembly GCF_000151885.1 of Dipodomys ordii. Taxonomy (NCBI): domain Eukaryota; kingdom Metazoa; phylum Chordata; class Mammalia; order Rodentia; family Heteromyidae; genus Dipodomys; species Dipodomys ordii. Next base: position 1,277 of record NW_012297160.1, read on the forward strand.
CGATGTGTCCCGCTCTGTCCCCCACTGTGTCCCCCGCTGAGTCCTCTATGTGTCGCCGCTGTGTCCCGCTGTGTCCTTGCTGTGTCCCCTGCTGTCTCCCGCTTTGTCCCACGCTGTGTCCCACTGTGTCCCGCTGTGTCCTCGCTGTGTCCCCTGCTGTGTCCTGCTGTGTTCCCGCTGTGTCCCAAGCTGTGTCCCGCTGTGCCCCCGCTGTGTGCCCCGCTGTGTCCCACTATGTTCCCGCAGTGTCCCCGCTGTGTCCCCGCTGTGTCCTCGCTGTGTTCCCCGCTGTGTCCCGCTGTGTCCCCCGCTGTGTCTTGCTGTGTCTACTGCTGTGTCCACACTGTGTCCCGCTGTGTCTCGCTATGTCCCGCTGTGTCCTCGCTGTTTCCCACACTGTGTTCTGCTGTGTCCTCGCTGTGTCCCCCACTGTGTCCCGTTGTGTCCCCAGCTGTGTACCCCGCTTTGTCCCGCTGTGTCCCCGCTTTATCGACGCTGTGTAATGCTGTGTCCAGCTGTATCGACGCTGTGTCCCGCTATGTCCCGCTGTGTCCTCGCTGTTTTCCACGCTGTGTCCCGCTGTGTCCCCCGCTGTGTCCCTCGCTGTGTCCTCACTGTGTCCCCCGCTGTGTCCCGCTGTGTCCTTGCTGGGTCCCCCTGCTGTTTCACGCTTTGTCCCCCGCTGTGTCTCGCTGTGTCCCCCGCTTTGTTCCGCTGTGTCCCTGCAGTGTCCCCACTGTTTCCCGCTGTGTCACACTGTGTCGCGTGGTGTCCCGCTTTGTCCCCCGCTGGGTCCTCGATGTGTTTCCCGCTGTGTCCCGCTGTGTACCCCTCTGTGTCCCCCGCTGTGTCCCACTGTGTACCCCGATGTTTCTAGCTTTGTCCTCGCTGTGTCCCCTGCTGTCTCCTGCTTTGTCCCACGCTGTGTCCCGCTGTGTCTCCCACTGTGTCCCTCTGTGTCCTCAGCTGTGTACCCCACTGTGTAATGCTGTGTCCCCACTGTATCGATGTTGTGTCCCGCTGGGTCCTGCTGTGTCCTCGCTATGTTTCCCGTTGTTTCCCGCTGTGTCCCCCTCTGTGTCCCTGCTGTGTCCCTGCTGTGTCCCCACTGTGTCACGCTGTGTCCCACTTTGTCCTCGCTGTGTCCCACGCTGTGTTCCCCTATGTCCTCGCTGTGACCCCTGCTGTGTCCCGTTGTGTCCCTAGCTGTGTACCTCGCTGTGTCCCGCTGTGTCCCTGCTGTATCGACGCTGTGTCCCGCTGGGTCCCGCTGTGTCCTCGCTGTGTTCCCTGCTGTGTCCCGCTGTGTACCAGTCTGTGTCACCCGCTGTGTCCCGCTGTGTCCCCCGCTGTGACCCACTGTGTCTGGCTGTGTCCCCCGCTGTGTCCCTGCTGTGTCCTCGGTGTGTCACGCTGGGTCCCGCTGTGTTCTGCTGTTTCCCCCGCTGACTTCCGCTGTGTCCCCTCTGTGTCCCAATGTGTCCTCGCTGTGTCTCACTCTGTCCTGCTCTGTCCCCGCTGTGTCCCGATCTGTCCCGCTGTGTCCCACTGTGTCACACTGTGTCCCGTTGTGTCCCGCTTTGTCCCCCGCTGTGTCCCCCGCTGAGTCCCCTCTGTGTCGCCTCTGTGTCCCGCTGTGTCCTCGCTGTGTCCCCCGCTGTCTGCCGCTTTGTCCCCCGCTGTGTCCCAAGCTGTGTCCCGCTGTTTCCCACTGTGTACCCGGCTGTGTCCGTCTATGTTCCCGCAGTGTCCCCGCTGTGTCCCGCTGTGTCCCGCTATGTACTCCGTTGTGTCCAGCTGTGTCATCGCTGTGTCCCACTGTGTGCCCTCTCTGTCTCCGCTGTCCCCCGTTGTGTCCCCGCTATGTCCCGCTGTGTCCCACTGTGTCGCCCTCTTTGTCCCGCTGTGTCCCCGACTTTCTGTGTTACTGCTGTTTCCCCACTGTGTCCTGCTGTGTCCCCCGCTGGCACCCGCTGTGTCCCGCTGTTTCCTCGTTGTGTCCCCCGTTGTGTCCCGGTGTGACCCATGATGTGTCCCGCTGTGTCCCCTGTGTCCCCGCTTTGTCCCGCTGTGTCCCGCTGTGTCCCCGCTGTGTGCTCGCTGTGTCCCGCTGTGTACCCCGCTTTGTCCAGCTGTGTCCCCGCTGTGTCCCGCTGTGTCCCCGCTTTGTCCCGCTGTGTCCCGCTGTGTCCCCGCTGTTTCCTCGTTGTGTCCCCCGTTGTGTCCCGGTGTGACCCATGATGTGTCCCGCTGTGTCCCCTGTGTCCCCGCTTTGTCCCGCTGTGTCCCGCTGTGTCCCCGCTGTTTCCTCGTTGTGTCCCCCGTTGTGTCCCGGTGTGACCCATGATGTGTCCCGCTGTGTCCCCTGTGTCCCCGCTTTGTCCCGCTGTGTCCCGCTGTGTCCCCGCTGTGTGCTCGCTGTGTCCCGCTGTGTACCCCGCTTTGTCCAGCTGTGTCCCCGCTGTGTCCCGCTGTGTCCCCTCTCTGTCCCCCGCTGTGTCACTCCCTGTGTCCCGCTGTGTCCCGCTGTGTCCCCTGCTTTGTCTCGCTGTGTCCCCGCAGTGTCACCGCTGTGTCCCACTGTGTTACACTGTGTCCCGTGGTGTCCCGCTTTGTCCCCCGCTGTGTCCACCGCTGAGTCCCCTCTGTGTCCCCGCTGTGTCCAGCTGTGTCCTCGCTGTGTCCCCCGCTGTCTCACGCTTTGTCCCACCCTGTGTCCCGCCCTGTCCTCGCTGTGTCCCGCTGTGTCTACTGCTGTGTCCCGTTGTGTACCCTGCTTTGTCCCACGCTGTGTCCCGCTGTGTCCCCGCAAGGTTAACGCTGTTTCCCGCTGTGTCCCGCTGTGTACTGCTGTGTCCCCTGCTGAGTCCCGCTGTGTCCCGCTCTGACCCCGCTATATCGACGCTCTGTCCCACTGTGTCCTGCTGTGTCTTCGCTGTGTTCCCCGCTGTGTCCCGCTGTGTACCCCTCTGTGTCCCACGCTGTGTCCCGCTGTCTCCCGCTGTGTACTGCTGTGTCCCCCGCTGATTCCCGCGGTGTCCCCGCTGTGTCTCCCAATGTGTCCTTACTGTGTCAGGCTGTGTCCCCCGCTGTGTCACCGCTGTGTCTCACTGTGTCCTCGCTCTGTCACCCGCTGTCTCCTGCTCTGTCCCCCGCT
>NW_012297161.1:0-4433 GCF_000151885.1 Dipodomys ordii
TACTTATATGAATCTATAGTGGGGACAAATAGTGGACCCAGCATGACTTATCGGGAACCTGAGGTGACCATTGTGGGAACATTGCAGTACCAGTTTGGGTCTTCATCTGTATACAGCGGGACACAGCTTTGGACCAAAGCGGGGTCATAGTGAGACACAGCGGGGGACACAGCGAGGACACAGTAGGACACAGCGTGGGACAAAGTGGAGACAGCGGGGGCACACAGCGAGGACACAGCAGACACCGAGGGGACTCAGCGGGGACACAGCTGGAGACAAAGCATGACACCATGGGACACAGTGTGACACAGCGGGACACAGCGGGGACACTGCGGGGACACAGCGGGACAAAGCGGGGGACACAGCCGGACACAACGAAGTACACAGCGGGACACAGCGGGCACAAAGCGGGGACACAGCGGGACACAGCAGGACACAGCAGGGACACAGCGAGGACACGGCGGGACACAGCGGGGGACACAGCGAGGACACAGCGGGGACTCAGCGGGGTCACAGCGGGATACAGCGGGACACAGACTGACACAGCGGGACACAGCAGAGGACACAGCGGGACACAGCTGAGGACAGAGCGATGACACAGCAGGACACAGCGGGGACACAGGGGGACTCAGCAGGCTTACAGCGGGACACAACGGGACACAGCAGGACACAGCGTGACACAGCGGGGACACAGCAGGGGCACAGCGGGGGACACAGCGGGACACAACGGGACACAGCGGGGGACACAGTAGGACAGATGGGGGACACAGCGGGGGACAGAAGGGAACACCACGAATAATAGAGCAAGGACACAGCGGGACCCAGCGTGACACAGCCTCGATACAGCGGGACACAGCGGGGGACACAGAGGGGGAGACAGCAGGACACAGCGGGGGACACAGCGAGGACACATTGGGAAACAGCGGGGACACAGCGGGACTCAGCAGGCGACACAGCAGTACACAGCGGGACAATGCGGGACACAGCAGGGGACACAGAGGGGTACACAGCGGGACACAGCGGGGAACACAGCGAGGACACAGCGGGACACAGCGGGACACAGCGTCGATACAGCGGGTACACAGCATTACACAGCGTGTTACACAGCTGTGGACACCACGGGACACAGTGGGGACACAGCGGGACACAGTGGGACAAAGCAAGGACAAATCGTGAGACACAGCGAGGGACAGAGCGGGAGACAGCGGGGGACACAGCGACGACACAGCAGGGCACAGCGGGACACAGCAGGGACAGAGTGGGACACAGCGGGACACAGCGGGACACAGCGGGGGAGGCACCGAGGACACAGCGGGACAAAGCGGGGGACACAGCGGTGAAACAGCTGGACACAACGGAGTACATAGCGGGACACAGCGCGCACACAGGGGGACACAGCGGGACACAGCAGGGACAGTGCGGGACACAGCGGAACACAGTGGGACACAACGGGGGACACAGCGGGACCCAGCGGGGGACCCAGCTAGGACAAAGTGGGACACAGCTGGGGACACAGCGAGGACACAGCGGGGGACACAGCGGGGGACACAGCGGGACACAGCGAGGAACAGCGTAGATACAGCGGGGACACAGCGTTACACAGCGTGGTACACAGCTGTGGACACAACAGGACACAGTGTGGGCACAGCGGGACACAGCGGGACACAGTGGGACACAGCGGGGACAAAGCGTGAGACACAGCGGGGGACAGAGTGGGAGACAGCAGGGGACACAGCGGGGACTCAGCGGGGTCACAGCGGGATACAGCTGGACACAGAGTGACACAGCGGGACACAGCAGAGGACACAGCGGGACACAGCGGAGGACAGAGCGACGACACAACAGGACGCAGCAGGGACACAGGGGGACTCAGCAGGGTTACAGCGGGACACAACGGGACACAGCAGGACACAGCGTGACACAGCTGGGACACAGCAGGGACACAGCAGGGACACAGTGGGGGACACAGCGGGACAAAACGGGACACAGCGGGGGACACAGTATGACAGAGCAGGGACACAGTGGGGGACAGAGGGGGACACCACGAATAACAGAGCAAGGACACAGCGGGACCCAGCGGGACACAGCATTGATACAGCGGGATTCACAGCGTTACACAGCGGGTTACACAGCTGGGGACACAAAGGGACACAGTGGTGGACAAAGCGGGACACAGCAGGACAGAGTGGGACACAGACGGGATAAAGCGTGAGACAGCGGGGGACAGAGCGGGAGACAGCGGGGGACACAGCGAGGACACAGAGGGACACAGCGGGGACACAGCGGGGACTCAGCTGGGGACACAGCGGGGGACAAAGCGGGACACCACTGACACAGTGGGACACAGCGCGAAACAGCGGTGACCCTGCGGGGACACAGCGGGACACAGCGGGACAGAGTGGGGGACACAGCGGAACACAGCGGGGCACAGAGCGTGAGACACAGCGAGACACATCAGAGACAAAGCTATACACAGTGGGGTACATAGAGGGACACAGAGGGGAAACAGCGGGGGACACAGCGGGACACAGCGGGGAACACAGTGAGGACACAGCGGGACACAGCGGGGGACACATTGAGGACACAGCAGGACACAGCGGGGGACACAGCGAGTACACATTTGGACACAGCGGGGACAGAGCGGGACTCAGCGGGGGACACAGCTGTACACATCGGGACAGAGCGGGACTCAGCGGGGGACACAGCTGTACACATTGGGACACAGCGGGACACAGCGGAGGACACAGAGGGGTACACAGCGGGACACAGCAAGGACACAGCGGGACGCAGCGGGACACAGCGTCATTACAACGGGGACACAGCGGGACAGAGCGGGGTACACAGCTGGGGACACAACGGGGCACAGCGGGGGACACAGCGAGGACACAGTGGGACACAGCGGGGACATTGCGGGAACATAGCGGGACACAGCGGGACACAGTAGGACACAGCTTGTGACCCAGCGGGGACACAGCGGGACACAGCGGGGGACACAGCTAGGACACAGCGGGACACAGCGGGACACAGTGGGGACACAAAGGGGACTCAGCGGGGGAAACAGCGGGGGAAAAAGCGGGACACCATGGGACACAGTGTGACACAGCAGGACACAGAGGGAACACTGCGTCGACACAGCAGGACAAAGCGGGGGACACAGCGGGACACAGCGGGACACAGCGGGGGACACAGCGGGGGACAGTGGAGACAAAGAGAGGACACAGCGGGACACAGCGGTGACACAGCTGGACACAACGGAGTACACAGCGGGACACAGCGGGCACAAAGTGGGGACAGAGCGGGACACAGCTGGACACAGCGGGACATAGCGGGGGACACAGCGGGACACAGAGGGGGACACAGTGAGGACACAGTGGGACACAGCGGGGGACACAGCGAGGACACAGCGGTGACACAGCTGGACACAACGAAGTACACAGCGGGACACAGCGGGCACACAGCGGGGACACAGCGAGACACAGCGGGGAACACAGGGAGGACACAGCATGACCAAGGGGACACAGGGGGGACACAGCGGGAAACAGCGGGGGACACAGTGAGGACACATTGGGAAACAGCGGGGACACAGCGGGACTCAGAGGGGGACACAGCAGTACACAGCGGGACACAGCAGGGCACAGCAGGGACACAGCGGGGGACACAGCAGGAAACAGCGAGGGACACTGCGGGGGACACAGCGGGACACAGTGTGGAACACAGAGAGTACACAGTGGGACCCAGCGGGACACAGCGTCGATACAGCGGGGACACAGCGTGACACAGCAGGGTACATAGCTGGGGACACAACGGGACACAGTGGGGGACATAGCGGGACACAGCGGGACACAGCGGGACACAGCGGGTCACAGCGGGGACAAAGCGGGGACTCAGCGGGGGACACAGCGGGGGACAAATGGGACACCACGGAATACAGCGGGATACAGCGGGACACAGGGGGGACACAGCAGGACACAGCGGGACACAGAGGGGGACACAGCGGGACACAGCGGGGGACAGAGCGAGGGACAAAGTGAGACACCACGGGTCACAGTGTGTCACATCGGGAAACAGCGGCGACACTGCGGGGACACAGCGGGACAAAATGGGGGACACAGCGGGACACAGCGGGAGACAGCATTGGACACAGGAAGGGATAGCGGGGGACAGAGAAGGGACACAGCGGAACACAGCGGTGACACAGCTGGACACAGCTGGGTACACAGCGGGACATAGAGGACACACAGCAGGGAAACAGCGGGACACAGCGGGGAACTCACCGGGACACAGCGGGGGACACAACAATGACACAGCGGAACACTGTGGGAGACACAGCCAGGACACATCCGGACCCAGTGGAACACAGTGTGACACAGCGGGGACACAGCAGGGGACATAGCGGGACACAGTGGGGGACACAGGGGGGACAAAGCGGACAC
>NW_012297162.1:0-3213 GCF_000151885.1 Dipodomys ordii
TCCCGCTATGTTCCCGCAGTGTCCCCGCTTTGTCCCGCTGTGTCCCGCTGTGTCCTCGCTGTGTCCCCCGCTGTGTCCTGTTGTGTCCCCCGCTGTGTAACCCGCTGTGTACCCCGCTGTGTCCCACTGTGTCCCCACTGTATCGGCGCTGTGTCCCGCTGGGTCGCGCTGTGTCCTCCCTGTGTTCCCCGCTGTGTCCCTGCTGTGCCCCGCTGTGTCCCGCTGTGTCCCGCTGTGTACTGCTGTGTCCCCTGCTGTGTCCTGCTGTGTCCCCGCTGTGTCCCAATGTGTCCTCGCTGTGTCCCCCGCTGTGTCCCGCTGTGTCCCCCCTGTGTCCCCCGCTGTGTCCCGCTGTGTCCCTCTTTGTCTTTTGCTGTGTCCCTTGCTCTGTCCCACTGTGTCCCCCGCTGTGTCCCGCTGTGTCCTGCTGTGTGCCGCTGTGTCCCCCGCTGAGTCCCGCTGTTTCCCCACGGTGTCCCAATGTGTCCTCGCTGTGTCCCCCGCTGTGTCCTTCTTTGTCCCCCTGTGTTCCCCGCTGTGTCCCTCTGTGTCCACTGCTGTGTCCCCACTGTGTCCCGCTGTGTCCACCCCTGTGTCCCCGCTGTGTCCCGCTGTGTCCTCGCTGTGTCCCCCACTGTCTCCCGCTGTGTCCCCTGCTTTGTCTCACGCTTTGTCCCTGCTGTGTCCCCCGCTGTGACCCTGCTGAGTCTTGCTGTGTCCCCGATGTGTCCCGCTGTGTCTCACGCTTTGTCCCCGCTGTGTCCCCCGCTGTTTCCCGCTGTGTCCCGCTGTGTCCGCCTCTGTCTCCCGCTCTGTCCCCTGCTGTGTCTCACGCTTTGTCTCTGCTGTGTCCCCTGCTGTGACCCTGCTGAGTCTTGTTGAGTCCTCGCTGTGTCCCGCACTGTGTCCCGCTGTGTCCCCCCTGTGTCCCCCGCTGTGTCCTGCTGTGTCCCTCTGTGTCCTCTGCTCTGTCCCCTTCTCTGTCTCACTGTGTCCCCCGCTGTGTCCCGCTGTGTCCCGCTGTGAACTGCTGTGTCCCCCGCTGAGTCCGGCTGTGTCCCCGCTGTGTCCCAATGTGTCCTCGCTGTGTCTCCCGCTGTGTCCCGCTGTGTCCCCCCTGTGTCCCCCGCTGTGTCCCACTGTGTCCCGCTGTGTCCTCGCTGTGTCCCACTCTGTGTCCCACTGTATCACCGCTGTGTCCCCAGCTGTGTCCCGCTATGTCCCACTGTGTCCCCCGCTGTGTCCCGCTGTGTCCCGCTTTATCATCCGCTGTGTCCCTCTGTGTCCCGCTGTGTCACCCGCTGTGTCCCACTGTGTCCCCCGCTGTGTCCCTCGCTGTGTCCCCGCTGTGACCCAACCTGTGTCCTGCTGTGTTCCCCGCTGTGTCCCGCTATGTTCCCGCAGTGTCCCCGCTGTGTCCCGCTGTGTCCCGCTGAGTCCTCGATGTGTCCCCCACTGTGTCCTGTTGTGTCCCCAGCTGTGTACCCCGCTGTGTCCCACTGTGTCCACGCTGTATCGACGCTGTGTCCCGCTGGGTCACGCTGTGTCCTCCCTGTGTTCCCCGCTGTGTTCCGCTGTGTCCCTGGATGTCCCGCTGTGTCTACTGCTGTGTCCCCGCTGTGTCCCGCTTTGTCCTCCCTGTGTCCCCGGCTGTATCCCCAGCTCTGTCCCACTGTGTCCCCCGCTGTGTCCCTGCTGCGTCCCGCTCTGTCCCCCGCTGTGTCCCTGCTGCGTCCCCGCTGTGTCCCGCTGTGTCCCCCGCTGAGTCCCGCTGTGTCCCCGCTGTGTCCCTCTGTGTCCTTACTGTGTCCCCCGCTGTGTTCTGCTTTGTACCCCCTTTGTCAACCGCTGTGTCCCGCTGTGTCCCTCGCTGTGTCCCGCTGTGTCCCTTTGCTGTGTCCCCACTGTGTCCCGCTGTGTCCCGCTGTGTCCCTCTGTGACCTGCTGAGTCTGCTGTGTCGCCGCTGTGTCCCGCTTTGTCGTCGCTGTGTCCCCCGCTGTGTCCCGCTTTGTCCCCCCGTGTAACCTGCTGTGTCAAGCTGTGTCCCGCTGAGCCCTCGCTGTGTCCTCCGCTGTGTCCTGTTGTGTCCCCAGCTGTGTACCCCGCTGTGTCCCACTGTGTCCACGCTGTATCAATGCTGTGTCCCGCTGGGTCACGCTGTGTCCTCCCTGTGTTCCCCGCTGTGTTCCGCTGTGTCCCCTGGATGTCCCGCTGTGTCTACTGCTGTGTTCCCGCTGTGTCCCGCTGTGTCCTCGCTGTGTCCCCCGCTGTGTCCCGCTGTGTCCCCCCTGTGTCCCCCGCTGTGTCCTGCTGTGTCCCTCTGTGTCCCCTGCTGTATCCCCAGCTCTGTCCCACTGTGTCCCCCGCTGTGTCCCTGCTGCGTCCCCGCTGTGTCCCTCTGTGTCCCCCGCTGAGTCCCGCTGTGTCCCCGCTGTGTCCCTCTGTGTCCTTACTGTGTCCCCCGCTTTGTCCCGCTTTGTACCCCCTTTGTCCCACGGTGTGTCCCGCTGTGTCCCCCGCTGTGTCCCGCTGTGTCCCCTGCTGTGTCCCCACTGTGTCCCGCTGTGTCCCGCTGTGTCCCTCTGTGACCCTGCTGAGTCCCGCTGTGTCCCGCTTTGTCGTCGCTGTGTCCCCCGCTGTGTCCCGCTTTGTCCCCCCGTGTCCCCTACTGTGTCCCGCTCTGTCCCCAGCTGTGTCCCGCTGTGTCCCCTGCTGTGTCCCTGCTGTGTCCCGCTGTGTTCCTCAGTGTCCCGCTGTGTCGTCGCTGTGTCTCCCGCAGTGTCCCGCAGTGTCCTCGCTGTGTCCTCCGCTGTGTCCTGATTTGTCCACAGCTGTGTCCCGCTGTGTACCCCTCTGTGTCCCCCGCTGTGTCCCGCTGTGTCCCCAGCTGTGTCCCGCTCTGTGCCCCGCTGTGTCCCTGCTGTGCCCCGCTGTGTCCCGCTCTGTCCTGCTATGTACTGCTGTGTCCCCTGCTAAGTCCCGCTGTGTCCCCGCTGTGTCCCCCGCTGTGTCCCGCTGTGTACACTGCTGTGTCCCCGCTGTGTTCCGCTGTATCCCCCTGTGTCGTCGCTGTGTCCCCTGCTGTGTCCCGCTGTGTCCCTCCTGTGACCCCCTGTGTTCTCGCAGTGTCCCCCGCTGCCTCCCGCTTTGTCCCACGCTGTGTCCCGCTGAGTCCCGCTGTGTCCCCGCTGTGTCCCAATGTGTCCCGCTGT
>NW_012297163.1:0-1218 GCF_000151885.1 Dipodomys ordii
CCCCGCTGTGTCCCAATGTGTCCCACTGTGTCCCCCTGTGTCCCCCGGTGTGTCTCGCTGTATCCACTACTGTGTCCCCGCTGTGTCCCGCTATGTCCCCCGCTGTGTCCCCCACTGTGTCCCGCTGTGTCGTTGCTGTGTCCCCTGCTGTGTCCCGCTGTGTCCCCACTGTGACCCGCTGTGTCCTCGCTGTGTCCCCCGCTGTCTCCCGCTTTGTCCCCCGCTGTTTTCCGCTGTGTCACGCTGTGTCCTCGCTGTGTCCCACACTTTGCCCCACTGTGTCACCGCTGTGTCCCCTCTGTGTCGCCGCTGTTTCGCGCTGTGTCCTCGATGTGTCCCCCGCTGTCTCCCGCTTTGTCCCACACTGTGTCCCGCTGTGTCCCTCTGTGTCCTCACTGTGTCCCCCGCTGTGTCCCCTCTGTGTCCCAACCTGTGTCCCGCTGTGTACTCCGATGTGTCCCGCTATGTTCCCGCAGTGTCCCCGCTTTGTCCCGCTGTGTCCCGCTGTGTCCTCGCTGTGTCCCCCGCTGTGTCCTGTTGTGTCCCCCGCTATATAACCCACTGTGTACCCCGCTGTGTCCCACTGTGTCCCCACTGTATCGAAGCTGTGTCTTGCTGGGTCGCGCTGTGTCCTCCCTGTGTTCCCCGCTGTGTCCCTGCTGTGCCCCGCTGTGTCCCGCTGTGTACTGCTGTGTCCCCCGCTGAGTCCCGCTGTGTCCCCGCTGTGTTCCAATGTGTCCTCGCTGTGTCCCCCGCTGTGTCCCGCTGTGTCCCCCTGTGTCCCCCGCTGTGTCCCGCTGTGTCATTCTTTGTCATCTGCTGTGTCCCCTGCTCTGTCCCACTGTGTCCCCCGCTGTGTCCCGCTGAGTCCCGCTGTGTCCCGCTGTGAACTGCTGGGTCCCCCGCTGAGTCCCGCTGTTTCCCCACGGTGTCCCAATGTGTGCTCGCTGTGTTCCCCGCTGTGTATCGCTGTGTACCCCTCTGTGTCCTCCGCTGTGTCCTGCTATGTCCCGCTGTGTACTGCTGTGTCCCCCGCTGAGTACCGGTGTGTCCCCGCTGTCTCCCAATGTGTCCTCGCTATGTCCCCTGCTGTGTCCCGCTGTGTCCCTCCTGTGTCCCCCACTGTGTCCCGCTGTGTCCCCGCAGTTTCCCCGCTGTGTCCCGCTGTGGGCCGCTGTTTCCCGCTGTGTCTCCGCTGTGTCCTGCTGTGTCCCGCTG
>NW_012297164.1:0-4431 GCF_000151885.1 Dipodomys ordii
TCCTTCTTCTGCTCCTCCTGCTTCATGTTCTGCTTCTCTTTCTGCTTCTACTTCTCCTTCTTCTGCTTCTCCTTCTGCTTCTCCTTCTGCTTCAATTTCTCCTTCTGCTTCTCATTCTGCTTCTGCGTCTTCTGTTTCTTCTGCTTCTCTTGCTTCTGCTTCTCCTGCTTCTCCTACTTCTCGTGCTGCTTCTCCTTCTGCGTCTCTTTCTGGTTCTGCTTATCCTTTTGCTTCTCCGACTCCTAAGCCTTCTCTTTCGCCTTCTCCTTCTTGTTCTTCTGCTTGTCCTGGTGCTTCTCCTTCTGCTTATTCTACTATTTCTGTTTCTTCTACTTCTGCTTCAGATTGTGCTTCTTTTGTTTCTCCTTCTGCTTCAAATTCTGCTTCTGCTTCTTCGGCTTCTCCTGTTTCTTCTGCTTCTGCTTCTCCTGCTTCTTCTGGTTCTCCTGCTCCTCTTTCTGCTTCTCCTTCTGCTTCTGCTTCTCCTTCTGCTTCTCCTTCTGCTCTTCTCCTTCTTCTGTTTCTTTTGCTTCTGTTTCTTCTGCTTCTTCTTCTTCTGTTTCTTCTGATTCTACTTCTGCTTCTCCTTCTTCTCCTTCTCTTTCTGCTTCTTCTGATTCTCCTGCTTCTCCTTCTTGTTCTCCTACTGTTTCTGCTTCTCTTTCTGCTTCTGCTTCTCCTTCTGCTGCTCCTTCTCCTTCTCCTTCTTCTGCTTCTCCCACTGCTTCTGCTTCTGCTTCTTTTGCTTATTCTTTTTCTTCTGCTTCAGCTTCTCCTGATTCTGCTTCTTCTGCTTCTACTGCTTCTCCTTATACTTCTCCTTATGCTTCTCCTTATGCTTCTCCTTATGCTTCTTCTTCTTCTTCTTCTTCGTCTTCTTCTCTTTCTTCTGCTTCTGCTTTTCCTGCTTCTTCTGCTTCTACTGCCTCTATTTCTGCTTCTCATTCTGCTTCTGCTTCTCTTTCTGATTCTCCTATTGCTTCTGCGGCTCTTCCTTCTCCTCCTTCTTCTACTTCTCCTTCTGCTTCTGCTTCTTCTGCTTCTCCTGCTTCTCCTTCTGCATCTTCTTCTGCTTCTGCTTCTCTTTCTGCTCTTTTCTTCTGCTTCTGTTATTCCTTCTGCTTCTCCTTCTGCTTCTTCTGCTTCTCCTTCTGCTTCTCCTTCTGCTTCTCCTTCTGTTTCTCCTTCTCCTTCTCGTTCTTCTGCTTTTCCTTCTGCTTCTCCTTCTGCTTCTGCTGCAACTGCTACTGCTTCTGCTTCTTCTATTTCTTCTGCTTCTCCTTCTGCTTTTGATTCTCTTTCTGCTTCTGCTTCTGCTTCTACTTCAGCTTCTCTTCTCCAGATTCAGCTTCTTCTTCTCTGCTTCTCCTGCTTCTCCTTCAGGTTCTGCTTCTGCTTCTTCGGATTCTTCTGCTTCTGCTTCTCCTGCTTCTGCTTCTTCTGCTTCCCCTCTTTCTCTTTCTGCTTCTCCTTCTGTTTCTGCTTCTCCTTCTGCTTCTGCTTCTTGTCCTTCTCCTGTTTCTTCTCCTTCTGCTTCTCCTGCTTCTGCTTCTTCTGCTTTTCCTGCTTCTCTTTCTGCTTCTCCTTCTGCTCCTGCTCCTTCTCCTTCTTCTGTTTCTTCTTCTTCTGCTTCTCCCGCTTGTGATTCTCCTGCTTCTCGTTCTGCTTCTCTTCGTCGGCTTCTCTTTCTATTTCTGCTTCTGCTTCTTCTGATTCTGATTCTTCTCCTTCTTCTTCTCCTTCTGCTTCTGCTTCTCTTTCTGCTTCTGCTTCTCCTTCTGCTGCTCCTTCTCCTTCTTCTGCTTCTCCTTCTGCATCTCCTTCTGCTTGTGCTTTTCCTTCTGCTTCTTCTTCTGCTTCGGCTTCTCCTTCTCCTTCTTATCCGTCTGCTTCTGTTTCTTCTGCTTTTCCTGCGTCTCCTTCTGCTTCTCCTTCTGTTTCTCCTTCTCGTTCTTCTGCTATTCCTTCTGCTTCTCTTTCTGGTTCTGCATCTTCAGCTTCTTCTGCTACTGATTCTGCTTCTTCTGTTTCTTCTGCTTCTCCTTCTGCTTCTCCTTCTGCTTTTGCTTCTCTTTCTGCTTCTGCTTCTCCTTCTGGTTCTCCTTCTTCTTCTCCAGATTCTGCTTCTTCTGCTTCTCCTGCTTCTCCTTCTGCTTTAGGTTCTGCTTTTGCTTCTTCGGCTTCTTCTGCTTCTATTTTTGCTTCTCCTTCTGTTTCTGCTTCTCTTTCTGCTTCTGCTTCTTCTCCTTCTTCTATTTCTTCTGATTCTGCTTCTCCTGCTTCTGCTTCTCCTGCTTCTCCTTCTGTTTCTCTTTATGCTTCTCCTTCTGCTTCTCCTTCTTCTGCTTCTACTACTGCTTCTGCTTCTTCTTCTGCATCTTCTGTTTCAATTTCTCCTTCTTCTGCTTTTCATTCTGCTTCTGCTTCTCCTGCTTCTGCTTCTTCTGCTTCTCCTTCTCATTCTCCTTCTCTTTCTGCTTCTGCTTATCCTTCTCTTTCTCCTACTCCTAATCCTTCTCTTTCTCCTTGTTCTTCTTCTGCTTTTCGTTCTTCTTCTGCTTCTTCTGCTTGTTCTGTTTCTTCTGCTTCTTCTGCTTGTTCTGTTTCTTCTGCTTCTACATTTCCAGCTTCTGCTGCTTCTGCTTCTCCTTCTGCTTCAGGTTCTCCTTCTGCTTCTTGGGCTTCTTCTGTTTCTTCTGCTTCTGCTTCTCCTGCTACTGCTTCTTCCGCTTCTTCTGCTTCTCTTTTGCTTCTCCTTCTGCTTCTGCTTCTCCTTCTGCTCCTTCTCTTTCTTCTTTTTCTTCTTCTTCTTCTTCTTCTTCTTCTGCTCCTCCCGCTTCTGCTTCTTCTGCTTCTCCTGCTTGTCCTTCTCCTTCTGCTTCTCCTTCTCGTTCTTCTCCTTCTCTTTCTGCTTCTGCTTCTGCTTCTTCTGATTCTCCAACTTCTCCTTCTTCTTCTCCTTCTGTTTCTGCTTCGCTTTCTGCTTCTGCATCTCCTTCTGCTTCACCTTCTGCTGCTCTTTCTCCTTCTTCTGTTTCTCCCTCTGCTTCTGCTTCTTATGCTTCTTCTTTATCTTCTGCTTCTGCTTCTTGTGCTTCTAGTGCTTCTTCTTCTGCTTCTGCTTCTACTTCTCTTTCTGCTTCTGCTTCTCCTGCTTGTTTTTCTGCTTCTTCTGCTGCTTCTCCTTCTGCTGCTTCTTCTACTTCTCCTACTGCTTCTCTTTTTTCTTCTCCTTCTGCTTCTGCTTCTGCTTATTCTGTTTCTCTTGCCTGAATTTCTGGTTCTACTTCTTCTGCTGCTTCTCCTTCTGCTTCTGCTTCTACTTCTGCTTCTGCTTCTGCTTCTTCTGCTTCTTCTCTTTCGGCTTCTCCTGCTTCTGCTTCTTGTGCTTCTCCTGCTTCTCTTTCTGCTTCTCATTCCGCTTCTGCTTCTCCTTCTGCTTCTGCTTCTCCTCCTTCTCCTTCTCCTACTTCTGCTTCTCCTTCATCTTCTGCTTCTTCTGCTTCTCCTGCTTCTCCTTCTGCGTCTCCTTCTGCTTGTGCTTCTCCTTATGCTTCTTCTTCTGCCACTGCTTCTCCTTCTCCTTCTTTTGCTTCTCCTTTTGCTTCTGCTTCTTCTGCTTTTCCTGCTTCTCGTTCTATTTCTGCTTCTTCTGCTTCTCCTTCTGCATCTTCTTCTGCTTCTGCTTCTCCTTCTTCTGCTTCTCCTTCTTATTCTCCTACTGCTTCTCCTACTGTTTTCCTTCTCCTTCTTGTTCTTCTGCTTTTCCTTCTGCTTTTCCTTCTTCTTCTGCTACAACTGCTACTGCTTCTACTTCTTCTGTTTCTTCTGCTTCTCCTTCTGCTTTTGATTCTCTTTCTGCTTCTGCTTCTCCTTCTGCTTCTCCAGATTCTGCTTCTTCTGCTTCTCCTGCTTCTTCTTCTGCTTCAGGTTCTCCTTCTGCTTCTTCGGACTCATATGCTTCTGCTTCTCCTGCTTCAGCTTCTTCTGCTTCCCCTCCTTCTCTTTCTGCTTCTCCTTCTGTATCTGCTTCTCCTTCTGCTTCTGCTTCTTGTCCTTCTCCTGTTTGTCCTGCTTATGCTTCTCCTGTTTCTGCATCTCCTGCTCCTCCTTCTGCTGCTCTTTCTTCTTCTGCTGCTGCTTTTCCTTCTCCTGCTCCTTCTTCTGCTTCTCTTTCTGCTTCTCCTTCTGTTTCTTCTTCTCCTTCACCTTCTCGTTCTTCTGCTTTTCCTTCTGCTTCTCCTTCTGCTTCTGCATCTTCTGCTTCTTCTGCTACTGCCTCTGCTTATTCTGTTTCTACTGCTTCTAGATCTGCTTCTCCTTCAGCTTTTGCTTCTCTATCTGCTTCAGCTTCTCCTTCTGCTTCTCCAGATTCTGCTTCTCCTGCTTCTCCTTCTGCTTCAGGTTCGGCTTCTGCTTCTTCAGCTTCAG
>NW_012297165.1:0-4430 GCF_000151885.1 Dipodomys ordii
GCTTTTGATTCTCTTTCTGCTTCTGCTTCTCCTTCTGCTTCTCATCTGCTTCTCCAGATTCTGCTTCTTCTACTTCTCCTGCTTCAGGTTCTGCTTCTGCTTCTTCGGATTCTTATGCTTCTGCTTCTTCTGCTTCCCCTCCTTCTGTTTCTGCTTCTCCTTCTGTTTCTGCTTCTCTTTCTGCTTCTCCTTCTGCTTCTCCTTCTGCTACTTCTCCTTCTTCTGTTTCTTCTACTTCTGCTTCTCCTGCTCCTCGTTCTGCTTCTCTTCGTCTGCTTCTCTTTCTGCTTCTGCTTCTGCTTCTTCTGCTTCTTCTTCTTCTTCTACTCCTTCTGTTTCTGCTTCTTCTGCTTCTCCTGCTTCTCCTTCTGCATCTTCTTCTGCTTCTGCTTCTCCTTCTGCTGCTTCTTCTGCTTCTGCTTCTCCTTCTTCTGCTTCTCCTTCTGCTTCTCCTTCTGCTGCTCCTTCGGCTTCTCGTTCTTCTTCTGATTCTCCTTCTGCTCTTCCTACTCCTAATCCTTCTCTTTCTCCTTCTCCTTCTTCTTCTTCTGCTTCTCGATCTGCTTCTGCTACTGCTTCTTCTGCTTGTTCTGTTTCTTCTGCTTCAGGTCCTGCTTCTGCTTCTTCAGCTTCTTCTGTTTCTTGTGCTTCTGCTTCTCCTGCTACTGCTTCTTCTCCTTCTCTTTCTGCTTCTCCTTCTGCTTCTGCTTCTCCTTCTGCTCCTTCTCCTTCTTCTGTTTCTTCTTCTACTTCTGCTTCTCCCGCTTCTGCTCTTCTGCTCCTCCTTCCTTTCCTCTGCTTCTCCTTCCTTTCCTCTGCTTCTGCTTCTCCTTCTCCTTCTTCTGCTTCTCTTTCTGCTTCTGCTTCTTCTGATTCTCCAACTAATCCTTCTTCTTCTCCTTCTGTTTATGCTTCTCTTTCTGTTTCTGCATCTCCTTCTGCTGCTCCTTCTCCTTCTTCTGTTTCTCCCTCTGCTTCTGCTTCTGCTTCTTATGCTTCTTCTTGTTTTTCTGCTTCTGCTTCTCCTGCTTCTGCTTCTTATGCTTCTACTGCTTCTTCTTCTGCTTCTGCTTCTTCTGCTTCTAATTCTCTTTCTACTTCTGCTTCTCCTGCTTGTTTTTCTGCTTCTTCTGCTGCTTCTTCTACTTCTCCTTCTGCTTCTCTTTTTGCTTCTCCTTATGCTTCTTCTTCTTCTGTTTCTCCTGCCTGAATTTCTGGTTCTACTTCTTCTGCTGCTTCTCCTTCTGCTTCTGCTTCTCCTTGTGCTTCTTTTTCTGCTTCTTCTGCTTCTTCTCTTTCGGCTTCTCCTGCTTCTGCATCTTGTGCTTCTCCTGCTTCTCCTTCTGCTTCTCATTCCGCTTCTGCTTCTCCTTCTGCTTCTGCTTCTCCTCCTTCTCCTTCTCCTACTTCTGCTTCTCCTTCAGCTTCTGCTTCTTCTGCTTCTCCTGCTTCTCCTTCTGCATCTCCTTCTGCTTGTGCTTGTCCTTATGCTCTTTCTTCTGCTTCTGCTTCTCCTTCTGCTTCTGCCTCTGTTTCTCCTTCTCTTTCTCGTTCTCCTGCTTTTCCTTCTGCTTCTCCTTCTGCTTCTGCTGTAACTGCTACTGCTTCTGATTCTTCTGTTACTTCTGCTTCTCCTTCTGCTTTTGATTCTCTTTCTGCTTCTGCTTCTCCTTCAGCTTGTCATTCTTCTTCTCCAGATTCTGCTTCTTCTGCTTCTCCTGCTTCTCCTTCTGCTTCTCCTTCTCCTTCTTGTTCTTCGTTTTCCTTTGGCTTCTCCTTCGTTTCGCTACAACGCTACTGCTTCTACTTCGTTTCTTCTGCTTCTCCTTCTGCTTTTGATTCTCTTTCTGCTTCTGCTTCTAATTCAGCTTCTCGTTCTGCCTCTCCAGATTCTGCTTCTTCTGCTTCTCCTGCTTCTCCTTCTGCTTGAGGTTCTGCTTCTGCTTCTTCGGATTCTTATGCTTCTGCTTCTTCTGCTTCTGCTTCTTCTGCTTCCCCTCCTTCTCTTTCTGCTTCTCCTTCTGTTTCTGCTTCTCCTTCTGCTTCTGCTTCTTGTCCTTTTACTGATTCTTCTACCTCTGCTTCTCCTGTTTCTGCATCTCCTGCTTCTCCTTCTGCTGCTCTTTCTGCTTTTCCTGCTGTTTTTCCGTCTCCTGGTCCTTCTTCTGCTTCTCTTTCTGCTTCTCCTTCTGTTTCTCCTTCTCTTTCTCGTTCTTCTGCTTTTCCTTCTGCTTCTCCTTCTGCTTTTGCTTCTCTTTCTGCTTCTGCTTCTCCTTCTGGTTCTCCTTCTTCTTCTCCAGATTCTGCTTCTTCTGCTTCTCCTGCTTCTTCTGCTTCAGTTCTGCTTCTGCTTCTTCGGCTTCTTCTGCTTCTGCTTCTCCTGCTGCTGCTTCTTCTGCTTCTCCTGCTTCTCTTTCTGCTTTTCCTTCGTTTCGCTTCTCCTTCGCTTCTTCTCCTTCCTAGTTTCTTCGCTTCGCTTCTCCGCTTCGCTTCTTCTGCTTCTCCTGCTTCTCCTTCTCATTCTCCTTCTCTTTCTGCTTCTGCTTATCCTTCTGTTTCTCCTACTCCTAATCCTTCTCTTTCTCCTTCTCCTTCTTCTTCTTCTGCTTCTCCTGCTGCTTCTTCTTCTGCTTCTTCTGCTTTGTCTGTTTCTTCTTCTTCTGCTTCAGCTTCTGCTTCTTCTGCTTCTCCTTCTGCTTCTCCTTCTGCTTCTGCTCTTCTCCTTCTGTTTCTTCTGTTTCTGCTTCTCCTGCTTCTTCTTCTTCTGCTTCTCCTACTTCTCCTTCTGCTTCTCCGTCTCCTTCTCCTTCTCCTTCAATTTCTCCTTCTTGTGCTTCTCATTCTGCTTCTGCTTCTCCTGCTTCTGCTTCTTCTGTTTCTCCTTCTGCTTCTTCTTCTGCTTCTCTTTCTGCTTCTTATTCTGCTTCTGCTCCTCCTACTCCTAAACCTTCTCTTTCTCCTTCTTCTTCTGCTTCTCCTTCTGCTTCTGCTTCTTCTGCTTGTTCGGTTTCTTCTGCTTCTGCTTTTCCAGCTTCTGCTGCTTCTGCTTCTCCTTCTGCTTCAGGTTCTCCTTCTGATTCTTCGGCTTCTTCAGTTTCTTCTGCTTCTGCTTCTCCTGCTACTGCTTCTTCTGCTTCTCTTTCTGCTTCTCCTTCTGCTTCTGCTTCTCCTTCTGCATCTTCTCTTTCTTCTGTTTCTTCTTCTTCTTCTGCTACTCCCGCTTCTTCTTCTTCTGCTTCTCCTGCTTGTCCTTCTCCTTCTGCTTCTCCTTCTCCTTCTTCTGCTTCTCTTTCTGCTTCTGCTTCTTCTGATTCTCCAACTTCTCCTTCTTCTTCTCCTTCTATTTCTGCTTCTCTTTCTGCTTCTGCATCTCCTTCTGCTTCACCTTCTGCTGCTCCTTCTCCTTTTTCTGTTTCTCCCTCTGCTTCTGCTTCTTATGCTTCTTCTTTTTCTTCTGCTTCTGCTTCTCCTGCTTCTGCTTCTTATGCTTCTACTGCTTCTTCTTCTTCTTCTTTTGCTTCTTCTGCTTCTACTTCTCTTCCTGCTTCTGCTTCTCCTGCTTGTTTTTCTGCTTCTTCTGCTGTTTTTTCTACTTGCCCTTCTGCTTCTCTTTTTGCTTCTCCTTCTGCTTCTGCTTCTTCTGTTTCTCATGCCTGAATTTCTGGTTCTAATTCTTCTGCTGCTTCTCCTTCTGCTTCTGCTTCTCATTCTGCTTCTGTTTCTGCTTCTTCTCTTTCGGCTTCTGCTGATTCTGCTTCTTGTCCTCCTTCTGCTTCTCTTTCTGCTTCTCATTCTGCTTCTGCTTCTCCTTCTGCTTCTGCTTCTCCTCCTTCTCCTTCTCCTACTTCTGCTTCTCCTTCTGCTTCTGCTTCTTCTGTTTCTCATGCCTGAATTTCTGGTTCTACTTCTTCTGCTCCTTCTCCTTCTGCTTCTGCTTCTCCTTCTGCTTCTGTTTCTGCTTCTTCTCTTTCGGCTTCTGCTGCTTCTGCTTCTTGTCCTCCTCCTGCTTCTTTTTCTGCTTCTCATTCTGCTTCTGCTTCTCCTTCTGCTTCTGCTTCTCCTCTTTCTCCTTCTCCTACTTCTGCTTCTCCTTCAGCTTCTGCTTCTTCTGCTTTTCCTGCTTCTCCTTCCGCTTCTGCTTCTTCTGCTCCTCCTACTGCATCTTCTTCTGCTTCTGCTTCTCCTTCTGCTTCTCCTTCTCCTTCTTCTGCTTCTCCTTCTGCTTCTTCTTCTTCTGCTTTACCTGCTTCTCTTTCTGCTTCTCCTTCTGCTTCTCTTTCTGTTTCTCCTTCTCCTTCTTGTTCTTCTGCTTTTCCTTCTGCTTCTGCTACAACTGCTACTGCTTCTACTTCTTCTGGTACTTCTGCTTCTCCTTCTGCTTTTGATTCTCTTTCTGCTTCTGCTTCTCCTGCTGATTCTCATTCTGTTCT
>NW_012297166.1:0-4430 GCF_000151885.1 Dipodomys ordii
CTGTGTCCTCCGCTGTGTCCCGCTGTGTCCCCCACTGTGTTCTGCTGTGTCCCCTGCTGTGTCCCATTGTGTCCCCCGCTGTGTCCCGCTTTATCTCCACAGGGTCACTGCTGTTTCCCGCTGTGTCCCGCTGTGTTCTGTGGTGTCCCGCTTTGTCCCCCGCTGTGTCCCCCGCTGAGTCCCTGCTGTGTCCTCGCTGTGTCCCCGGCTGTCTCCCGCTCTGTTCCCCGCTGTGTCTCACGCTCTGCCCTGCTGTGTCCTCCCTGTGTACCCCGCTGTGTCCCGCTGTGTCCCCCACTGTGTCCCTTTGTTTCCCCAGCTGTGTACCCCGCTGTGTCCCACTGTGTCCCCGCTGTATCGACGCTGTGTCTCGCTGGGTCCCGCTGTGTCCTCACTGTGTTCCCCGTTGTGTCCCCGCTGTGTCCCCTGCTGTGTCCCCGCTGTGTCCTGCTGTGTCCCCTGCTGTGTCCCGTTGTTCCCACTGTGTCCCCCGCTGTGTCCCTGCTGTGTCCCCACTGGGTCCCGCTGTGTCCCGCTGTGTCCTCGCTGTGTCCCACGCCGTGTTCCGCTGTGTCCTCGCTGTGTCCCCTGCTGTGTCCCGTTGTGTCCCCAGCTGTGTACCCCGCTGTGTGCCGCTGTGTCCCCCGCTGTGTCCCTGGTGTGTCCCCGGTGTGTCCCGCTGTGTCCCGCTGTATACTCCTGTGTCCCCCGCTGAGTTCTGCTGTGTCCCTGCTGTGTCCCAATTTGTCCTCGCTGTGTCACGCTCTGTCCTGCTCTGTCCCCGCTATGTCCCGCTGTGTCCAGCTGTGTCCCCACTGTGTGCCTGCTGTGTCCCGCTGTGTAGCCCGCTCTGTACAGTTGTGTCCCCTCTGTGTCCCGCTGTGTCCCCTCTCTGTCCCCTGCTGTCCGCCGCTGTGTCCCGCTGTGTCCCGTGTTGTCCCGTTTGTCCCCCGCTGTGTCTGCCGGTGAGTCCCCGATGTGTCCCCACTGTGTCTCGCTGTGTCCTCCCTGTGTCCCCCGCTGTGTCCCGCTGTGTCCCCTGCTGTGTCCCGCTGTGTCTACTGCTGTGTTCCTGCTGTGTCCCGCTGTGTCCTGTTCTGTCCCCCTGTGTCCTCGCTGTGTCCCACGCTCTGTTCCGCTGTGTCCTCGCTGTGTCCCCCGATGTGCCCCGTTGTTTCCCCAGCTGTGTACCCGCTGTGTCCGGCTGTGTCCCCGCTGTATCGACGCTGTGTCCCGCTGGGTCTCGCTGTGTCCTCGCTGTGTCCACCGCTGTGTCCCGCTGTGTCCCCCGTTCTGTCCCGCTCTGTCCACTGCTGTGTCCCCGCTGTGTCCCGCTGTTTCCCCCGCTGTGTCCCGCTGTGTCCTCGCTGTGTCCCACGCTGTGTCCCGCTGTTTCCCGCTGTGTCCTCGATCTGTCACAAGCTGTGTTCTGCTGTGTCCTCGCTGTGTCCCCGCTGTGTCCCAATGTGTCCTCGCTGAGTCCCCCGCTGTGTCCCGCTGTGTCCCCACTGTGTCCCCCGCTGTGTCCCGCTGTGTACCCCGCTGTGTCCTGCT
The DNA here is from genome assembly GCF_000151885.1 of Dipodomys ordii. Taxonomy (NCBI): domain Eukaryota; kingdom Metazoa; phylum Chordata; class Mammalia; order Rodentia; family Heteromyidae; genus Dipodomys; species Dipodomys ordii. Next base: position 1,555 of record NW_012297166.1, read on the forward strand.
ATGTTCCCGCTCTGTTTCCCCCTTTTCCACCACTGTGTCCCGCTGTGTCCCGTGGTGCTCCACTTTGTCCCCCGCTGTGTCCCCCGGTGAGTCCCCGCTGTGTCCCCAGGTGTGTCCCGCTGTTTCCTGCTGTGTCCTAGCTGTGTCACACGCTGTGTTCTGCTGTGTCCTCGCTGTGTCCCCGCTGTGTCCCGCTGTGTACTGCTGTGTCTCCCGCTGAGTCCCCCTGTGTCCCCGCTGTGTACCAATGTGTCCTCGCTGTGTCCCCCGCTGTGTCCCGCTGTGTCCCCAGTGGTGTCCCCCGCTGTGTCCCGCTGTGTCCCCCGCTGTGTCCCTCTGTGTCCACAGCTGTGTCCCCGCTGTGTCCCGCTGTGTCCCCTGCTGTCCCCCGCTGTGTCCCGCTGTGTCCTCGCTGTGTCCTGCGATATGTCCTGTTGTGTCCCCAGCTGTTTCCCCGCTGTGTCCCGCTGTGTCCCCCACTGTGTCCCTCGCTGTGTCCTCGCTGTGTCCCCCTCTGTGTCCCGCTGTGTCCTCGCTGTGTCCGCCGCTGTGTCCCGCTGTGTCCCCCGCTGTGTCCCGCTGTTTCCCCTGCTGTGTGCCCGCTGTGTCCCGCTGTGTACTCCATTGTGTCCATCTGTGTTACCGCTGTGTCCCGCTTTGTCCCCTCTCTGTCTCTGCTGTCCCCCGCTGTGTCCCGCTGTGTCCCGCTGTTTCCCCCGCTTTGTCCCGCTGGGTCCCTGCAGTGTCCCCGCTTTGTCCTGCTGTGTCACACTGTGTCCCGTGATGTCCCGCTTTGTCCCCCCCTGTGTCCCCGGCTGAGTCCCCTCTGTGTCGCCACTGTGTCCCGCTGTGTCCCGCTTTGCCCCCACTGTGTTCCCTGCTGTGTCCCGCTGTGTACCCCTCTGTGTCCCCCTCTGTGTCCCGCTGTGTCCCCCGCTGTGTCCCGCTGTGTCCCGCTGTGACCCCCACTGTGTCCCTGCTTTGTCCCCGCTGTGTCCTGCTGTGTCCCCCGCTGAGTCCCGCTGTGTCCCGCTGTGTCCCGCTGGGTCCCCCATGTGTCCCGCGCTGTGTCCCCGCAGTGTCCCGCTGGGTCCCACTGTGTCACACTGTGTCCCGTGGTGTCCCCGCTGTGTCCCGCTGTGTCCCGCTGTTTCCCCCGCTGTGTCCCCCGCTATGTCCTGCTGTGTCCCCCACTGTGTCCCGCTCTGTCCTTGCTGTGTCCCACGCTGTGTCCCCCGCTGAGTCCCCGCTGTGTCACCGCTGCGTCCCGCTGTTTCCTCGCTGTGTCCCCTGCTGTCTCCGTCTCTGTCCCCCGCTGTGTCTCACGCTTTGTCCCTGCTGTGTCCCACTGTGTCGCGCTGTGTCCCGCTGTGCCCCCACTGTGTCCCGTTGTGTCCACAGCTGTGTACCCCGCTGTGTAACGCTGTGTGCCCGCTGTATCGACGCTGTGTCCTGCTGGGTCCCGCTGTGTCCCCAGCTGTGTACTCCGCTGTGTCCCGCTGTGTACCCCGCTGTGTCCCGCTATGTTCCCGCAGTGTCCCCGCTGTGTCCCACTGTGTCCTCGCTGTGTTCCCCGCTGTGTCCCTGCTGTGTCCCTGCTGTGTCCCGCTGTGTCACGCTGTGTCCCGCTGTGTCCTCGATATGTCCCACGCTGTGTTCCGCTGTGTCCCCCCGCTGTGTGTCTCGCTGTGTCCCGCTGTGTCCTCGATATGTCCCACGCTGTGTTCCGCTGTGTCCCCCGCTGTGTCCCGCTGTGTCCCGCTGTGTCCCCCGCTGTGACCCGCTGTGTCCCGCTGTGTCCCCCACTGTGTCCCCACTGTGTGCCCTCTGTGTCCCGCTGTGTACCCCGCTGTGTCCAGCAGTGTCCCCGCTGTGTCCCGCTTTGTCCCCTCTCTGTCCCCTGCTGTCCCCCGCTGTGTCCCCATCTGTGTTCCCACTGTGTCCCGCTGTGTCACCCGCTTTGTTCCGCTGGGCCCCTGCAGTGTCCCCGCTGTGTCCTACTGTGTCACACTGTGTCCCGTGTTGTCCTACTTTGGCCCCCGCTGTGACCTCGCTGTGTTTCTCGCTGTGTCCCGCTGTGTACACTTCTGTGTCTCCCGCTGTGTCCCGCTGTGTACCCTGCTGGGTCCAGCTGTGTCCTCGCTGTGTCCCCCACTGTCTCCTGCTTTGTCCCACGCTGTGTCCCGCTGTGACCCGCTGTGTCCTCGCTGTGTCCCCCGCTGTGTCCCGCTGTGTCCCCGCTGTGTCCACTGCTGTGTCACGCTGTGTACCCCGCTGTGTCCCGCTATGTCCCTGCAGTGTCCGCGCTGTGTCCAGCTGTGTCCCACTGTGTCCCGTGGTGTCCCAGTTTGTCCCCCGCTGTGTCCCCTGGTGAGTCCCCGCTGTGTCCCGCTGTGTCCCCCACTGGTTCCCGCTGTGTCTACTGCTGTGTCCCCGCTGTGTCCCGCTGTGTCCCGCTGTGTCCTCGCTGTGTCCCACGCTGTGTTCCGCTGGGTCCTCGCTGTGTCCCGCGATGTGTCCCGTTGTGTCCCCAGCTGTGTCCCCGCTCTGTCCAGCTGTGTTTCCGCTGTGTCCCTGCTGTGTCCCCACTGTGTCCTGCTGTAAACTGCTGTGTCCCCCGCTGAGTCCCGCTGTGTCCCCGCTGTGTCCTGCTGTGTCCCCCATGTGTCCCGCGCTGTGTCCCACTGTGTCCCGCTGTGTCCCCCACTGTTTCCCCTGCTGTGTCCGGCTGTGTCCCCCGCTGTGTCCCGCTGTGTCCACTGCTGAGTCCCCGCTGTGTCCCACTTTTTCCCTGGCTGTGTCCCGCTGTGTCCTCACTGTGTCCCCCGCTGTGTCCACAATGTGTCCTCTCTGTGTCCCCCGCTGTGTCCCGCTGT
>NW_012297167.1:0-4429 GCF_000151885.1 Dipodomys ordii
GCTTCATCAGCTACAGCCTATGCATATTCTGATTCATAAGATTCTACATGCATATGCATCTCATTCTGCTTCTGCTTCGCCTTCTGTTTCTCCAGGATCTGCTTCTCCTGCTTCAGATTAGTCTGCTTCTACTGCTTCTACTTATGCATCTCCTACTCCTTCTCCTTCTCCTTCTCCTTCTCCTTCTCATTCATCTTCTTCGTCGTCATCTTCTTCTTCTTCTTCTTCTTCTTCTTCTTCTTCTTCTTCTTCTTCTTCTTCTTCTTCTTCTTCTTCTTCTTCTTCTTCTTCTTCTTCTCCTTCTCTTTCTTCTGCTTATGATTTTCCTGCTTCTTCTGCTTCTACTGCTTCTCTTTCTGCTTCTCATTCTGCTTCTGCTTCTCCTAATGCTTCTCCTATTGCTTCTGCTGCCCTTCCTTCTCCTTCTTCTTCTCCTACTTCTGCTTCTCCTTCTGCTTCTTCTGCTTCTCCTTCTGATTCTCCTTCTGCTTCTGCTTCTGTTTCTCCTTCTTGTTCTCGTTCTTCTGCTTTTCCTTCTGCTTCTCCTTCTGCTTCTGCTGCAACTGCTACTGGTTCTTCTGTTTCTTCTGCTCCTCCTTCTGCTTTTGATTCTCTTTCCGCTTCTGCTTCTCCTTCAGCTTCTCATTCTGCTTCTCCAGATTCTGCTTCTTCTTCTTCCCCTGCTTCTCCTTCTGCTTCAGGTTCTGCTTCTGCTTCTTCGGATTCTTATGCTTCTGCTTCTACTGCTTCTGCTTCTTCTGATTCCCCTCCTTCTCTTTCTGCTTCTCCTTCTGTTTCTGCTTCTCCTTCTGCTTCTGCTTCTTGTCCTTCTCCTGTTTCTTCATGCTTCTGCTTCTCCTGATTCTCCACCTCCTGCTTCTCCTTCTTTTGCTCTTTCTGCTTCTCCTGCTGCTTTTCCTTCTCCTGCTCCTTCTTCTGCTTCTCCTTCTGCTTCTGCATCTTCTGCTTCTTCTGCTACTGCCTCTGCTTCTTCTGTTTCTTCTGTTCTACTTCTGCTTCTCCTTCTGCTTTTGCTTCTCTTTCTGCTTTGTTTCTCCTTCTGCTTCTCCAGATTCTGGTTCTTCTGCTTCTCCTGCTTCTCCTTCTGCTTCAGGTTCTGCTTCTGCTTCTTCGGCTTCTTCTGCTTCTGCTTCTCCTGCTGCTGCTTCTTCTGCTTCTCCTGCTTCTCTTTCTGCTTTTCCTTCTGTTTCTACTTCTCCTTCTGCTTCTTCTCCTTCTTCTGTTTCTTCTGCTTCTGTTTCTCCTGCTACTGCTTCTCCTGCTTCTCGTTCTGCTTCCCTTTCTGCTTCTCCTTCTCCTTCTTCTGCTTCTCCTTTTGCTTCTGCTTCTGCTTCAAATTCTCCTTCTGATTCTCATTCTGCTTCTGCGTCTTCTGTTTCTTCTGCTTCTCGTGCTTCTGCTTCTCCTGCTTCTCCTACTTCTCGTGCTGCTTCTCCTTCTGCGTCTCTTTCTGCTTCTGCTTATCCTTTTGCTTCTCCTACTCCTAATCCTTCTCTTTCGCCTTCTCCGTCTTCTTCTTCTGCTTCTCCTGCTGCTTCTGCTTCTGCTTATTCTACTATTTCTGTTTCTTCTGCTTCTGCTTCAGCTTGTGCTTCTTCTGTTTCTCCTGCTTCAGATTCTGCTTCTTCGGCTTCTCTTGTTTCTTCTGCTTCTGCTTCTCCTGCTCCTTCTGCTTCTCCTGCTTCTCTTTCTGCTTCTCCTTCTGCTTCTGCTTCTCCTTCTCCTTCTGCTTCTGCTCTTCTCCTTCGTCTTGTTCTTTTGCTTCTGTTTCTTCTGCTACTTCTTCTTCTGTTTCTTCTGATTCTACTTCTGCTTCTCGTCTTCTTCTCTTTCTGCTCCTACTTCAGCTTCTTCTGATTCTCCTGCTTCTCCTTCTTATTCTCCTTCTGTTTCTGCTTCTCTTTCTGCTTCTGCTTCTCCTTCTGCTGCTGCTTTTCCTTTTCCTTCTTCTGCTTCTCCCACTGCTTCTGCTTCTTTTGCTTATTCTTTTTCTTCTGCTTCTGCTTCTCCTGCTTCTGCTTCTTCTGCTTCTACTGCTTCTCCTTATGCTTCTCCTTAGGCTGCTTCTTCTTCTTCTTCTTCGTCTACTTCTTCTTGTTCTCTTACTTCTGCTTCTGCTTTTCCTGCTTCTTCTGCTTCTACTGCTTCTCATTCTGCTTCTCATTCTGCTTCTGTTTCTCCTTCTGCTCCTCCTATTGCTTCTGCTGCTCTTCCTTCTCCTTCTCCTTCTCCTACTTCTGCTTCTCCTTCTGCTTCTGCTTCTTCTACTTCTCCTGCTTCTCCTTCTGCATCTTCTTCTGCTTCTGTTTCTCCTTCTGCTGCTTCAGCTTCTGCTGCTTCTCCTTCTGCTTTTTCTGCTTCTCCTTCTGATTCTCCTTCTGCTTCTGCTTCTGTTTCTCCTTCTTGTTCTCGTTCTTCTGCTTTTCCTTCTGCTTCTCCTTCTGCTTCTGCTGCAAGTGCTACTGGTTCTTCTGTTTCTTCTGCTCCTACTTCTGCTTTTGATTCTCTTTCCGCTTCTGCTTCTCCTTCAGCTTCTCATTCTGCTTCTCCATATTCTGCTTCTTCTGCTTCCCCTGCTTATCCTTCTGCTTCAGGTTCTGCTTCTGCTTCTTCGGATTCTTATGCTTCTGCTTCTCCTGCTTCTGCTTCTTCTGCTTCCCCTTCTTCTGTTTCTTCTGCTTCTCCTTCTGCTTCTCCTTCTGCTTTTGCTTCTCTTTCTGCTTCTGCTTCTCCTTTTGCTTCTCCAGGTTCTGCTTCTTCTGCTTCTCCTGCTTCTCCTTCTTCTTCAGGTTCTGCTTCTGCTTCTTCGGCTTCTTCTGCTTCTGCTTCTCCTCCTGCTGCTTCTTCTGCTTCTCCTGCTTCTCTTTCTGCTTTTCCTTCTGTTTCTGCTTCTCCTTCTGCTTCTGCTTCTTCTCCTTCTTCTGTTTCTTCTCCTTCTGCTTCTCCTGCTTCTGCTTCTCCTGCTTCTCGTTCTGCTTCTCTTTCTGCTTCTCCTTCTCCTTCTTTTGCTTCTCCTTCTCCTTCTGCTTCTCCTTCTGCTTCAATTTCTCCTTCTGCTTCTCATTCTGCTTCTGCGTCTTCTGTTTCTTCTGCTTCTCCTGCTTCTGCTTCTCCTGCTTCTCCTACTTCTCGTGCTGCTTCTCCTTCTGCTTCTCTTTCAGCTTCTGCTTATCCTTTTACTTCTCCTACTCCTAATCCTTCTCTCTCGCCTTCTCCGTCTTCTTCTTCTGCTTCTCCTGGTGCTTCTGCTTCTGCTTATTCTACTATTTCTGTTTCTTCTGCTTCAGATTGTGCTTCTTCTGTTTCTCCTTCTGCTTCAGATTCTGCTTCTGCTTCTTCGGCTTCTCCTGTTTCTTCTGCTTCTGCTTCTCCTGCTTCTTCTGCTTCTTCTGCTTCTCTTTCTGCTTCTCCTTCTGCTTCTGCTTCTCCTTCTGCATCTGCTTCTGCTCTTCTCCTTCTTCTGTTTCTTTTGCTTCTGTTTCTTCTGCTTCTTCTTCTTCTGTTTCTTCTTCTTTTTTTTAATTTAATTTTATTTTATTTGTGAACAAACTGTACAGAGGGGTTACAATTGCATGGGCAGGATAATGCGTACATTTCTTACCAAGCATTGCAGCCTCCTCCTTTGTTTACCCTTCCCATCCATTCCCAGCCTCCCCCCTCCCCTCCATCCCAGTCCTTCTCCTTCCCCCCTCCCCCCGAACCCCTTCCCCTCCCCTCCCCAACCCCGCACCGACGTTGTAAAGCTCGTTTTGGACATGACAACTTGTACGTCTCATTGTTGCATCAGATCCACCTGTATCCTTAAACAACTGGTTTTTCCCCATCTCCTCCACAAGTTATACTGACATCAAATATAGTGAAAGCAGGGGTTATATTGTGGGGGGAGGGACATACAAAGCAACAAATAGATAATCTTATAAATGCATTAGAAACACATGTATGAAAGAAAAAACATTAAAATACATAGCTAAGGGTTCATTTTTCCTGACATCACATTATCTGACCTTTTTCCGCTTGACTCGTGCATATACTAGATATTGCAAATAAGGGAAACCATGGGACCTATGTTTTTTTGGGCCTGGCTTACTTCACTTAATATAATTTTTTCCAAGTTTTTCCATTTCCGAACAAATGGGGCAATGTCATTCTTTCTGATGGAGGCATAGAATTCCATTGTGTATATATACCACATTTTCTTGATCCATTCATCTACTGAGGGGCATCTGGGTTGGTTCCATATCTTAGCTATGGTAAATAATGCTGCAATAAACATAGTTGTGGTGGTAGCTTTAGTGTGGTCTTGTTTGTAAGCATTTGGGTAAATGCCCAAAAGTGGGAATTGCTGGGTCATATGGGAGGTTCTATGTGAAAGTCTTTTGGAGGAACCTTCATTACTGCTTTCCCAAAG
>NW_012297168.1:0-4429 GCF_000151885.1 Dipodomys ordii
TGTCCCCGCTGTATCGACGCTGTGTCCTGCTGGGTGCTGTTGTGTCCTCGCTGAGTTCCCCGCTGTGTCCCGCTGTGTCCCCCGCTGTGCTCCGCAGTGTCCCGCTGTGTCCCGCTGTGTCCTCGCTGTGTCCCACTGTGTTCCCCCTGTTTCCCCGCTGGGTCCTGCTGTGTCCCGCTGTGTCCCGCTGGGTCCCCCGCTTTCTCCCGCTGTGTCCCCGCAGTGTCCCCGCTGTGTCCCGCTGTGTCCCACTGTGTCATGTGGTGTCCCGCTTTGTCCCCCCCTATGTCCACTGCTGAGTCTCCTCTGTGTCCCCGCTGTGTCCCGCTGTGTCCCCCGGTGTGTCCCGCTGTGTCCCCTGCTGTGTCCCTCGCTGTGTCCCATTCTGTGTCCCGCTGTGTCCCGCTGTGTTATCCGCTGTGTCCTTGTTGTGTCCCTACTGGGTCCCGCTGTGTCACCGCTGTGTCCCGCTGTGTCCCCGCTCTATAGACGCTGTGTCCCGCTGTGTCCCCCGCTGTGTCCCGTTGTGTCCAGAGCTGTGTACCCCACTGTGTCCCGCTGTGTCCCCGCTGTATCGACGCTGTGTCCCGCTGGGTCCCGCTGTGTCCTCCCTGTATTCCCCACTGTGTCCCGCTATGTACCCCTCTGTGTCCCTCGCTGTGACCCGCTGTGTCCCGCTGTGTACTGCTGTGTCCCCCGCTGTGTCCCGCTGTGTCCCCGCTGTGTCCCAATGTGTCCACGCTGTGTCCCGCGCTGTGTCCCGCTCTGGGTCCCGCTGGGTCCTCCCTGTTTCCCCCGCTGTGTCCCGCTGTGTCCGGCTGTGTCCCCCGCTGTGTCCCCCGCTGTGTCCCCCGCAGTGTCAGCGCTTTGTCCCGCTGTGTCCTCGCTGTGTCCCCCGCTGTCTCCCGCTCTGTACCCCGCTGTGTCTCAAGCTTTGTCCCCGCTGTGTCCCACTGTGTCCCGCTGTGTCCCGCTGTGCCCCCACTGTGTCCCGTTGTGTTCACAGCTGTGTACCACGCTGTGTAACGCTGTGTCCCCGCTGTATCGTCGCTGTGTGCCGCTGGGTCCCGCTGTGTCCTCGCTGTGTTCCACGCTGGGTCCCGCTGGGTCCCCCCTGTGTGCTCCGCTGTGTTCCACTGTGTCCCGCTGTGTTCCCCGCTGTGTCCCCCGCTGTGTCCCTATGTGTCCCACGCTTTGTCCCCCTGTGTCCCCGCAGTTTCCCCGCTGTGTCCCACTGTGTTCTGTGGTGTCCCGCTTTGTCCCCCGCTGTGTCCCCCGGTGAGTCGCCGCTGTGTCCACGCTTTGTCCCGCTGAGTCCTCCATGTGTCCCACGCTGTGTCCCGCTGTGTCCGGCTGTGTCCCCCGCTGTGTCCCCCGCTGTGTCCCCGCAGTGTCAGCGCTGTGTCCCGCTGTGTCCTCGCTGTGTCCTTGTTGTGTCCCTGCTGGGACCTGCTGTGTCACCGCTGTGTCCCGCTGTGTCCCCGCTCTATAGACGCTGTGTCCTGCTGTGTCCCCCGCTGTGTCCCGCTGGGTCCCGCTGTGTCCCCCGCTGTGTCCCGCTGTGTCCCCGCAGGTTCACCGCTGTTTCACGCTGTGTCCTGCTGTGTTCCTTGGTGTCCCGCTTTGTCCCCCGCTGTGTCCCACTGTGTCCACTGCTGGGTCCCTGCTGTGTCCCGCTGTGTCTCGCTGTGTCCCGCTGTGTCCTCGCTTTGTCCCATGCTGTGTTAAGCTGTGTCCTCCCTGTGTCCCCCGCTGTGTCCCGCTGTGTCCCCCGCTGTGCCCCGCAGTGTCCCGCTGTGTCCCGCTGGGTCCCCCGCTGTGTCCCGCTGTGTCCCCCGCTGTGCCCCGCAGTGTCCCGCTGTGTCCCGCTCTGTCCCCCACTGTGTCCCCCGCTGAGTCCTCTATGTGTCGCCGCTGTGTCCCGCTGTGTCCTCGCTGTGTCCCCTGCTGTCTCCCGCTTTGTCCCACGCTGTGTCCCACTGTGTCCCGCTGTGTCCTCGCTGTGTCCCCTGCTGTGTCCTGCTCTGTTCCCGCTGTGTCCCAAGCTGTGTCCCGCTGTGTCCCGCTGTGTGCCCCGCTGTGTTCCACTATGTTCCCGCAGTGTACCTGCAGTGTCCCCGCTGTGTCCTCGCTGTGTTCCCCGCTGTGTCCCGCAGTGTCTCGCTGTGTCTACTGCTGTGTCCCCACTGTTTCCCGCTGTGTCTCGCTGTGTCCTGCTGTGTCCTCGCTGTTTCCCACGCTGTGTTCTGCTGTGTCCTCGCTGTGTCCCCCGCTGTGTCCCGTTGTGTCCCCAGCTGTGTACCCCACTGTGTCCCACTGTGTCCCCGCTGTATCGACGCTGTGTCCCGCTGGGTCCCGCTGTGTCCTCCCTGTGTTCCCCACTGTGTCCCGCTATGTATCCCTCTGTGTCCCTCGCTGTGACCCGCTGTGTCCCGCTGTGTACTGCTGTGTCCCCCGCTGTGTCCCGCTGTGTCCCCGCAGTGTCCCAATGTGTCCACGCTGTGTCCCGCGCTGGGTCCCGCTGGGTCCCCCCTGTGTCCCCCGCTGTGTCCCGCTGTGTCCGTCTGTGTCCCCCGCTGTGTCCCCCGCTGTGTTCCCCGCAGTGTCAGTGCTTTGTCCCGCTGTATCCTCGCTTTGTCCCCCGCTGTCTCCCGCTCTGTACCCCGCTGTGTCTCAAGCTTTGTCCCCGCTGTGTCCCACTGTGTCCCGCTGTGCCCTCACTGTGTCCCGTTGTGTTCACAGCTGTGTACCACGCTGTGTAACGCTGTGTCCCCGCTGTATCGACGCTGTATACCGCTGGGTCCCGCTGGGTCCTCGCTGTGTTCCCCGCTGGGTCCCGCTGTGTCCCACTGTGTCCCGCTGTGTCCCCCGCTGTGTCCCCCGCTGTGTCCCTATGTGTCCCACGCTTTGTCCCCCTGTGTCCCCGCAGTTTCCCCGCTGTATCCCGCTGTTTCCCACTGTGTTCTGTGGTGTCCCGCTTTGTCCCCCGCTGTGTCCCCCGGTGAGTCGCCGCTGTGTCCCCGCTTTGTCCCGCTGAGTCCTCCATGTGTCCTCCGCTGTGTCCCGCTGTGTCCGGCTGTGTCCCCCGCTGTGTCCCCGCAGTGTCAGCGCTGTGTCCCGCTGTGTCCTCGCTGTGTTCCCCGCTGTCTCCCGCTGTGTCCCCCGCTGTGTCCCGCTGTGTCCCCCGCTGTGCCCTGCAGTGTCCCGCTCTATCCCGCTGTGTCCTCTCTGTGTCCCCGCTGTGTCCCCTGCTGTCTCCAGCTCTGTCCCCTGCTTTGTCTCACGCTTTGTCCCCGCTGTGTCCCGCTCTGTCCTTGCTGTGTCCCCCACTGTGTGCCGCTGTGTCCTCGCTGTGTCCCCCGGTGTGTCCCGCTGTGTCCTGCTGTGTCACGCTGTTTCCCCGCTGTGTCCCTGCAGTGTCCCTCTGTGTACCCCGCTGTGTCCAACTTTGTCCCCGCTGTGTCTCGTTGTGTCCCACACTCTGTCCCACACTGTGTCCCGCAGTGTCCCCCGCTGTGTCCCGCGGTGTCCCCCGCTGTGTCCCGCTGTGTCCCCCGCTGAGTCCCCACTGTGTCCCCGCTCTGTCCCGTTGTGTCCCCAGTTGTGTACCTCGCTGTGTCCCGCTGTGTCCCCGCTGTATCGACGCTGGGTCCCGCTGGGTCCCGCTCTGTCCTCCCTGTGTCCCCCGCTGTGTCCCGCTGTGTCCCACTGTGTCCGCCACTGTGTCCCACGCTGTGTTCCGCTGGGTCCTCGCTGTGTCCTGCTCTATCCTGCTGTGTCCTCGCTCTGTCCCCCGGTGTGTCCCGCTGTGTCCCCGCTGTGTCCCCAAGCTGTGTCCCGCTGTGTACAGCACTGTGTCCCCCTCTGTGTCCCGCTGTGTCCCCCACTGTGTCCCGCTGTGTCCCGCTGTGTCCCCCGCTGTGTCCCTGCTGTGTCCCCGCTGTGTCCTGCTGTATACTGCTGTGTCCCCCGCTGAGTCCCGCTGTGTCCCCGCTGTGTCCCGCTGTGTTCCCCATGTGTCCCCCGCTGTGTCCCACCGAGTCCCACTGTGTCCCCCACTGTTTCCCCCGCTGTATCCGGCTGTGTCCCCCGCTGTGTCCCGCTGTGTCCACTGCTGTGTCCCCGCTGTGTCCCGCTTTTTCCCTGGCTGTATCCCGCTGTGTCCTCACTTTGTCCCCCGCTGTATCCCGCTGTGTCCTCGCTGTGTCCACAGCTGTGTCCCGCTGTGTCCCCCGCTTTGTCCCGCTGTGTCCCACTGTGTCCCCGCTGTGTCCCTCTGTGTCCCGCTGTGTCCCCGGTGTGCCCGCTGTGTCCCGCTGTGTACCCCGCTGTGTCCAGCTATGTCACCGCTGTGTCCCGCTGTGGCCCATCTCTGTCTCCGCAAATACCCCCGCTGTGTCCCCCACTGTGTGCCGCTGTGTCCCGCTGT
>NW_012297169.1:0-4428 GCF_000151885.1 Dipodomys ordii
GCTTCTGCTTCTCCTTCAGGTTCTCATTCAGCTTCTCCAGATTCTGCTTCTTCTGCTTCTCCTGCTTCCGCTTTTGCTTCAGGTTTTGCTTCTGCTTCTTTGGATTCTTATGCTTCTGCTTCTCCTTCTTCTGCTTCTTTGCTTCCCCTCCTCTTACTGCTTCTCCTTCTGTTTCTGCTTCTCCTTCTGCTTCTGCTTCTTGTCCTTCTCCTGTTTCTTCTGCTTCTGCTTCTGCTTCTTCTGCTTTTCCTGCTTCTCTTTCTGCTTCTCCTTCTGCTTTTCCTTCTCCTTCTGCTTCTGCTCCTTCTCCTTCTTCTGTTTCTTCTTCTTCTGCTTCTCCCACTTCTGCTTCTTCTGCTCCTCCTGCTTCTCGTTCTGCTTCTCTTCGTCGGCTTCTCTTTCTACTTCTGCTTCTGCTTCTTCTGATTCTGCTTCTTCTACTTCTTCTCTCCTTCTGCTTCTGCTTCTTCTGCTTCTCCTGCTTCTTCTTCTGCATCTCCTTCTGCTTGTGCTTTTCTTCTGCTTCTTCTTCTGCTTCTGCTTCTCCTTCTCCTTCTTCTGCTTCTCCGTCTGATTCTGCTTCTTCTGCCTTTCCTGATTCTCCTTCTGCTTCTCCTTCTTCTTCTCCTTCTGTTTCTCCTTCTCCTTCTCGTTCTTCTGCTATTCCTTCTGCTTCTCTTTCTGCTTCTGCATCTTCAGCTTCTTCTGCTACTGCTTCTGCTTCTTCTGTTTCTTCTGCTTCTCCTTCTGCTTTTTCTTCTCTTTCTGCTTCTGCTTCTCCTTCTGGTTCTCCTTCTTCTTCTCCAGATTCTGCTTCTTCTGCTTCTCCTTCCGCTTCAGGTTCTGCTTCTGCTTCTTCGGCTTCTTCTGCTTCTATTTCTGCTTCTCCTTCTGTTTCTGCTTCTCTTTCTGCTTCTGTTTCTTCTCCTTCTTCTATTTCTTCTGCTTATGCTTCTCCTGCTTCTCCTTCTGTTTCTCTTTATTCTTATCCTTCTGCTTCTCCTTCTCCTTCTTCTGCTTCTCCTTCTGCTTCTGCTTCTGCTTCTCCTTCTGCATCTTCTTCTGTTTCAATTTCTCCTTCTTCTGCTTTTCATTCTGCTTCTGCTTCTCCTGCTTCTGCTTCTTCTGCTTCTCCTGCTTCTCCTTCTCCTTCTCCTTCTCCTTCTCTTTCTGCTTCTTCTTATCCGTCTGTTTCTCCTACTCCTAATCCTTCTCTTTCTCCTTCTCCTTCTTCTTCTGCTTTTCCTGCTTCTTCTTCTTCTGCTTCTTCTTCTTTTTCTGCTTTTTCAGTTTCTTCTGCTTCAGCTTCTGCTTCTTCTGCTTCTCCTTCTGCTTCTGTTTCTCCTTCTGCTTCTGCTCTTCTCCTTCTTCTGTTTCTTCTGCTTCTGCTTCTCCTGCTTCTCCTTCTTCTGCTTCTCCTACTTCTCCTTCTGCTTCTCCGTCTCATTCTCCTTCTCCTTCAATTTCTCCTTCTTGTGCTTCTCATTCTGCTTCTGCTTCTTCTTCTCCTACTTCTGCTTCTTCTGTTTCTCCTTCTGCTTCTCCTTCTGCTTCTGCTTCTACTTCTGATTCTGATTCTGCTCCTCCTACTCCTAATCCTTCTCTTTCTCATTCTTCTTCTTCTGCTTCTCCTTCTGCTTCTTCTTCTGCTTTACCTGCTTCTCTTTCTGCTTCTCCTTCTGCTTCTCCTTCTGTTTCTCCTTCTCCTTCTTGTTCTTCTGCTTTTCCTTCTGCTTTTCCTACTGCTTCTGCTACAACTGCTACTGCTGCTACTGCTTCTACTTCTTCGGTTTCTTCTGCTTCTCCTTCTGCTTTTGATTCTCTTTCTGCTTCTGCTTCTCCTTCAGCTTGTCCTTCTGCTTCTCCAGATTCTGCTTCTTCTGCTTCTGCTGCTTCTCCTTCTGATTCAGGTTCTGCTTCTGCTTCTTCGGATTCTTATGCTTCTGCTTCTCCTGCTTCTGCTTCTTCTGCTTCCCCTCCTTCTCTTTCTGCTTCTCCTTTTGCTTCTTGTCCTTCTCCTGATTCTTCTACTTCTGCTTCTCCTGTTTCAGTATCTCCTGCTTCTCCTTCTGCTGCTCTTTCTGCTTCTCCTGCTGCTTTTCCGTCTCCTGCTCCTTCTTCTGCTTCTCTTTCTGCTTCTCCTTCTGTTTCTACATCTCCTTCTCTTTCTTCTGCTTTTCCTTGTGCTTCTCCTTCTGCTTCTGCATCTTCTGCTTCTTCTGCTACTGCCTCTGCTTCTTCTGTTTCTTCTGCTTCTCCTTCTGCTTTTGCTTTTCTTTCTGCTTCTGCTTCTCCTTCTGGTTCTCCTTCTTCTTCTCCTTCTTCTGCTTCTTCTGCTTCTCCTTCTTCTCCTACTTCTCGTTCTGCTTCTTCTTCTGCGTCTCTTTCTGCTTCTGCTTATCGTTTTGCTTCTCCTACTCCTAATCTTTCTCTTTCGCCTTCCCCTTCTTCTTCTTCTGCTTTTCCTGCTGCTTCTGCTTCTGCTTATTGTACTATTTCTGTTTCTTCTGCTTCTTCTTCACATTGTGCTTCTTCTGTTTCTCCTGCTTCAGATTCTGCTTCTGCTTCTTCGGCTTCTACTGTTTCTTCTGCTTCTGCTTCTCCTGCTTCTTCTGCTTCTCTTTCTGCTTCTCCTTCTGCTTCTGCTCTTCTCCTTCTTCTGTTTCTTTTGCTTCTGTTTCTTCTTCTTCTTCTTCTTCTTCTTCTTCTTCTGTTTCTTCTGATTCTACTTCTGCTTCTCCTTCTTCTCCTCTTTCTGCTTCTACTTCTGCTTCTTCTGATTCTCCTGCTTCTCCTTCTTGTTCTCCTTCTGTTTCTACTTCTCTTTCTGCTTCTGCTTCTCCTTCTGCTGCTCCTTCTCCTTCTTCTGCTTCTCCCACTGTTTCTTCTTCTGCTTCTTTTGCTTATTCTTTTTCTTCCGCTTCTGCTTCTCCTGATTCTGCTTCTACTGCTTCTCCTTACGCTTCTCCTTATGCTGCTGCTTCTTCTTCTTCTTCGTCGTCTTCTTCTTCTTCTTCATCTTCTGCTTCTGCTTTTCCTGCTTTTTCTGCTTCTACTGCTTCTCTTTTTCCTTCTCATTCTGCTTCTGCTTCTCCTAATGCTTCTCCTAATGCTTCTGCTGCCCTTCCTTCTCCTTCTCCTTCTCCTTCTCCTACTTCTGCTTCTCCTTCTGCATCTTCTTCTCCTTCTGCTTCTCCTTTTGCTGCTCCTTCTCCGTCTTCTCCTACTCCCTCTGATTCTGCTTCTTATGCTTATTCTTTTTCTTCTGCTTCTCCTGCTTCTGCTTCTTCTGCTTCTACTGCTTCTCTTTATGCTTCTCCTTCTTCTCCTTCTACTTCTCCTTCTTCTTCTTCTCCTTCTTCTTCTTCTTCTTCTTCTTCTTCTTCTTCTTCTTCTTCTTCTTCTTCTTCTTCTTCTTCTTCTTCTTCTTCTTCTCTTTCTAATGCTTCTGTTATTCCTGCATCTTCTGTTTCTTCTGCTTCGCATTCTGCTTCTCATTCTGCATCTCATTCTGATTCTGCTTCTCCTTCTGCTTCTTTTATTGCTTCTGCTGCTCTTCTTTCTCCTTCTACTACTTCTACTTCTCTTTTAGCTTCTGCTTCTTCTGCTTCTCCTGCTTCTCCTTCAGCATCTACTTCTGTTTCTGCTTCTCCTTCTGCTTCTCCTTCTGCTTCTTCTGCTATCTCCTTATGATACTCCTTCTGCTTCTGCTTCTGTTTCTCCTTCTCCTTCTCGTGCTTCTGCTTTTCCTTCTGCTTCTCCTTCTGCTTCTGCTGCAACTGCTACTGCTTCGGCTTATTCTGTTTCTTCTGCTTCTCTTTCTGCTTTTGATTCTCTTTCTGCTTCTGCTTCTCCTTCAGCTTGTCATTCTGATTCTCCAGATTCTGCTTTTCCTGCTTCTCCTCCTTCTCCTTCTGCTTCAAGTTCTGCTTCTGCTTCTTTGGATTCTTATGCTTCTGCTTCTCCTGCTTCTGCTTCTTCTGCTTCCCCTCCTTCTCTTTCTGCTTCTCCTTCTGTTTCTGCTTCTCCTTCTGCTTCTGCTTCTTGTCCTTCTCCTGTTTCTTCTGCTTCTGCTTCTCCTGCTTCTGCTTCTTCTGCTTTTCGTGCTTCTCTTTCTGCTTCTCCTTCTGCTTTTGCTCCTTCTCCTTCTTCTGTTTCTTCTTCTTCTGCTTCTCCCGCTTCTGCTTCTTCTGCTTCTCCTGCTTCTCGTTCTGCTTCTCTTCGTCGGCTTCTCTTTCTACTTCTGCTTCTGCTTCTTCTGATTCTGCTTCTTCTCCTTCTTCTCCTTCTGCTTCCCCTGCTTCTCCTTCTGCATCTCCTTCTGCTTGTGCTTGTCCTTCTGCTTCTGCTTCTGCTTTTTTCTGCTTCTGCTTCTCCTTCTCCTTCTTCTGCTTCTCTGTCTGCTTCTGCTTCTTCTGCTTTCCTGAT
>NW_012297170.1:0-4428 GCF_000151885.1 Dipodomys ordii
AGGAGAAGCAGTATAAGCAGAAGAAGCAGAAGCAGGAGAAGCAGAAGCAGAAGAAAAAGAATAAGCAAAAGAAGCAGAAGCAGAAGCACTGGGAGTAGCAGAAGAATGAGAAGGAGCAGCAGAAGGAGAAGCAGAAGCAGAAAGAGAAGCAGAAACAGAAGGAGAACAAGAAGGAGAAGCAGGAGAATCAGAAGAAGCAGAAGTAGAAGCAGAAAGAGGAGAAGAAGGAGAAGCAGAAGTAGAATCAGAAGAAACAGAAGAAGAAGAAGCAGAAGAAACAGGAGCAAAAGAAACAGAAGAAGGAGAAGAGCAGAAGCAGAAGCAGAAGGAGAAAGAGAAGCAGGAGAAATAGAAGAAGCAGAAGCAGAAGAAACAGGAGAAGCCGAAGAAGCAGAAGCAGAATCTGAAGCAGGAGAAACAGAAGAAGCACAATCTGAAGAAGAAGCAGAAGAAACAGAAATAGTACAATAAGCAGAAGCAGAAGCAGCAGGAAAAGCAGAAGAAGAAGAAGGAGAAGGCGAAAGAGAAGGATTAGGAGTAGGAGAAGCAATAGGATAAGCAGAAGCAGAAAGAGACGCAGAAGGAGAAGCAGCACGAGAAGTAGGAGAAGCAGGAGAAGCAGAAGCAGGAGAAGCAGAAGAAACAGAAGACGCAGAAGCAGAATGAGAAGTAGAAGGAGAAATTGAAGCAGAAGCAAAAGGAGAAGCAGAAGGAAAAGGAGAAGCAGAAGAAGGAGAAGGAGAAGGAGAAACTGAAAGAGAAGCAGAAAGGGAAGCAGAACGAGAAGCAGGAGAAGCAGAAGCAGGAGAAGCAGAAGCAGAAGAAACAGAAGAAGGAGAAGAAGCAGAAGCAGAAGGAGAAGCAGAAACAGAAACAGAAGGAAAAGCAGAAAGAGAAGAAGGAGAAGCAGAAGAAGCAGCAGCACGAGAAGCAGAAGAAGCAGAAGCCGAAGAAAGAGATGCAGAATCTGACGCAGAAGGAGAAACAGAAGAAGCAAATCTGAAGCAGAAGCAGAAGGAACAGAAATAGTAGAATAAGCTGAAGCAGAAGCACCATGAGAAGCAGGAAAAGCAGAAGGAGAAGGCGAAAGAGAAGGATTAGGAGTAGGAGAAGCAAAAGGATAAGCAGAAGCACAAAGAGACGCAGAAGGAGAAGCAGCACGAGAAGTAGGAGAAGCAGGAGAAGCAGAAGAAACAGAAGACGCAGAAGCAGAATGAGAATCAGAAGGAGAAATTGAAGCAGAACCAGAAGCAGAAGGAGAATCAGAAGCAGAAGGAGAAGCAGAAGGAGAAGGAGAAGGAGAAGCAGATAAAGAAGCAGAACGAGAAGCAGGAGAAGCAGAAGCAGGAGAAGCAGAAACAGAAAAAAACAGAAGAAGGAGAAGAAGCAGAAGCAGAAAGAGAAGCAGAAACAGAAGGAAAAGCAGAAAGAGAAGCAGGAGAAGCAGAAGAAGCAGCAGCAAGAGAAGCAAAAGCAGAAGAAGCAGAAGAAGCAGAAGCAGAACCTGAAGCAGAAGGAGAAGCAGGAGAAGCAGAAGAAGCAGAATCTGGAGAAGCAGAAGGAGAAGCAGAAGCAGAAAGAGAAGCAAAAGCAGGAGAGCAGGAGTAGAAGCAGAAGAAACAGAAGAAGCAGAGGCAGTAGCAGAAGAAGCAGAAGATGCAGAAGCAGGAGGAGAAGCAGAAGGAAAAGCAGAAGAACGAGAAGGAGTAGGAGAAACAGAAGGAGAAGCAGAAAGAGAAGCAGAAGAAGGAGCAGGAGAAGGAAAAGCAGCAGGAGAAGCAGAAAGAGCAGCAGAAGGAGAAGCAGGAGATGCAGAAACAGGAGAAGCAGAAGCAGAAGAAACAGGAGAAGGACAAGAAGCAGAAGGAGAAGCAGAAACAGAAGGAGAAGCAGAAAGAGAAGAAGGAGAAGCAGAAGAAGCAGCAGCACGAGAAGCAGAAGAAGCAGAAGCCGAAGAAAGAGAAGCAGAATCTGACGCAGAAGGAGAAACAGAAGAAGCACAATCTGAAGCAGACGCAGAAGAAACAGAAATAGTAGAATAAGCTGAAGCAGAGCACCATGAGAAGCAGGAAAAGCAGAAGGAGAAGGCGAAAGAGAAGGAATAGGAGTAGGAGAAGCAAAAGGATAAGCAGAAGCAGATAGAGACGCAGAAGGAGAAGCAGCACGAGAAGTAGGAGAAGCAAGAGAAGCAGAAGAAACAGAAGACGCAGAAGCAGAATGAGAATCAGAAGGAGAAATTGAAGCAGAAGCAGAAGCAGAAGGAGAAGCAGAAACAGAAGGAGAAGCAGAAGGAGAAGGAGAAGGAGAAGCAGAAAAAGAAGCAGAACGAGAAGCAGGAGAAGCAGAAGCAGGAGATGCAGATACAGAAAAAAACAGAAGAAGGAGAAGAAGCAGAAGCAGAAAGAGAAGCAGAAACAGAAGGAAAAGCAGAAAGAGAAGCAGGAGAAGCAGAAGATGCAGCAGCAAGAGAAGCAGAAGCAGAAGAAGCAGAAGAAGCAGAAGCAGAACCTGAAGCAGAAGGAGAAGCAGGAGAAGCAGAAGAAGGAGAATCTGGAGAAGCAGAAGGAGAAGCAGAAGCAGAAAGAGAAGCAAAAGCAGGAGAGCAGGAGTAGAAGCAGAAGAAACAGAAGAAGCAGAGGCAGTAGCAGAAGAAGCAGAAGATGCAGAAGCAGGAGGAGAAGGAGAAGGAAAAGCAGAAGAACGAGAAGGAGAAGGAGAAACAGAAGGAGAAGCAGAAAGAGAAGCAGAAGAAGGAGCAGGAGAAGGAAAAGCAGCAGGAGAAGCAGAAAGAGCAGCAGAAGGAGAAGCATGAGATGCAGAAACAGGAGAAGCAGAAGCAGAAGAAACAGGAGAAGGACAAGAAGCAGAAGCAGAAGGAGAAGCAGAAACAGAAGGAGAAGCAAAATGAGAAGGAGGGAAGCAGAAGAAGCAGGAGAAGCAGAAGCATAAGAATCCGAAGAAGCAGAAGCAGAACCTGAAGCAGAAGGAGAAGCAGGAGAAGCAAAAGTAGCAGAATCTGGAGGAGCAGAATGAGAAGCTGAAGGAGAAGCAGAAGCAGAATGAGAATCAAAAGCAGAAGGAGAAGCAGAACAAACAGAAGAATATAATCAGTAGCCGTTGTAGCAGAAGGAGAAGCAGAAGGAAAAGCAGAAGAACAAGAAGGAGAAGGAGAAACAGAAGGAGAAGCAGAAGCAGAAGCAGAAAGAGAAGCAGGTAAAGCAGAAGAAGAAGAAGCAGAAGGAGAATCAGAAGGAGAAGCAGAAGAAGGAGAAGGAGAAGCAGAAGCAGAAGAAGATGCAGAAGGAGAAGCAGGAGAAGCAGAAGAAGCAGAAGCAGAAGGAGAAGCAGGAAAAGTAGAAGAAGCAGAGGCAAAAGTAGAAGCAAAAGAAGGAGAAGGAGAAGGGGAAGCAGAAGCAGAAGAAGAAGCATTAGGACAAGCACAAGCAGAAGGCGATGCAGAAGGAGAAGCAGGAGAAGCAGAAGAAGCAGAAGCTGAAGGAGAAGCAGAAGTAGGAGACGGAGGATAAGCAGAAGCAGAAGGAGAAGCAGAAGAGGAATGAGAAGCAGAAAAAGAAGCAGGAGAAGCACAATAAGCAGAAGCAGGAGAAGCCGAAAGAGTAGAAGCAGAAGAAGCAGAAACAGAAGCAGAAGTAGAAGCAGAAGCAGAAGGAGAAGCAGCAGAAGAAGTAGAACCAGAAATTCAGGCAGGAGAAAGAGAAGAAGCAGAAGCAGAAGGAGAAGCAAAAAGAGAAGCAGAAGGAGAAGTAGAAGAAGCAGCAGAAGAAGCAGAAAAACAAGCAGAAGAAGCAGAAGTAGAAAGAGAATTAGAAGCAGAAAAAGCAGAAGAAGAAGCAGTAGAAGCATAAGAAGCAGAAGCAGGAGAAGCAGAAGCAGAAGAACAAGAAGAAGCATAAGAAGCAGAAGCAGAAGCAGAGGGAGAAACAGAAGAAGGAGAAGGAGCAGCAGAAGGTGAAGCAGAAGGAGATGCAGAAACAGAAAGAGAAGCAGAAACAGAAGGAGTAGAAGACGGATTAGTTGGAGAATCAGAAGAAGCAGAAGCAGAAAGAGAAGCAGTAGAAGGAGAAGGAGAAGCAGAAGCAGAGGAAAGGAAGAAGCAGAAGAAGCAGAAGCGGGAGAAGCAGAAGAAGAAGAAGAAGAAACAGAAGAAGGAGAAGGAGCAGAAGGAGAAGCAGAAAGAGAAGCAGAAGAAGCAGTAGCAGGAGAAGCAGAAGCAGAAGAATCAGAAGAAGCCAAAGAAGCAGAAGCAGGACCTGAAGCAGAAGAAACAGAACAAGCAGAAGAAGCAGAAGCAGAAGCAGAACGAGAAGCAGAAGAAGAAGAAGAAGGAGAAAGAGAAGGATTAGGAGTAGGAAGAGCAGAAGGAGAATCGGAAGCAGAACGAGAAGCAGAAGGAGCATCAGAAGGTGA
>NW_012297171.1:0-4428 GCF_000151885.1 Dipodomys ordii
TACAGCGAGGACACAGCGGGACACATCGGCGACACATAGAGGACTCAGCGGGGGACACAGTAGGGGACAGAGCGGGACACACCGGGACACTGCGGGGCACAGCGGGGGACACAGCGGGACACAGTGGGACACAGCGGGACACTGCGGGGCACAGCGGGGGACACAGCGAGAAACAGCGGGGGACACAGGGAGGACACACCTTAACACAGCATGGGACAAAGCGAGGACACAGCGGGACACAACGAGACACAGTGGGACATAGCGGGGACCCAGCAGTGGACACAGCGGGACACAGCAGGGGACAAAGCGGGACACCACGGAACACAGCAGGACACAGCGTGAAACAGCGGTGAACCTGCGGGGACACAGCGGGACACAGCGGGGGACACAGCGGGACACAGCGGGACACAGCGGGGGACACAGCGGGACACAGCGTCTATAGAGCGGGGACACAGCGGGACACAGCGGTGACACAGCGGGACCCAGCAGAGACACAACAAGGACACAGCGGATGACACAGCGGGACACAGAGGGGGACACAGCGAGGGACACAGCGGGGGACACAGCGGGACACAGTGGGGACACAGCGGGGACACGGCGGGACCCAGCAGGACACAGCAGGACACAGCAGGATACAGCGGGGGACACAGCGGGACACAGCGGGGGACACAGCGGGACACAGCGGGGACACAGAGGGGACTCAGCAGTGGACGTAGCGGGGGACAAAGCGGGACACCACAGGACACAGTGGGACACAGCGGGACACAGCGGGGACACTGCGGGGACACAGCGGGACAAAGCGGGGGACCCAGTGGGACACAGCGGGGCACAGCAGGACCCAGCGGGGAAACAGGGGGGACACAGTTTGACACAGCGAGGACACAGCGGGACACAGCGGGACACTGCGGGGCACAGCGGGAGACACAGCAGGACACAGCGGGGGACACAGGGAGGACACAGCAGAACACAGCATGGGACAATGCGAGGACACAGCGGGAAACAGCGAGACACAGCGGGACCCAGCGGGGACCCAGCAGTGGACAAAGCGGGACACAGCGGGGGACAAATCGGGACACCACGGAACACAGCAGGACACAGCGTGAAACAGCGGTGAACCTGCGGGGACACAGCGGTACACAGCGGGGGACACAGCGGGACCCAGCGGGACACAGTGGGGGACACAGCCGGACACAACAGGGACACAGAGGGGACACAGCGGGACCAAGCAAGACACAGCGGGGGACACAGCGGGACACAGCGGGACACAGCGGGGGACACAGCAGGGACACAGTGGGACACAGTAGGACACAGCGTGGGACAAAGCGGGAGACAGCGGAGGACACAGCGAGGACACAGCTGGACACAGCGGGGACACAGAGGGGACTCAGCAGGGGACATAGAGGGGAAAAAGCGGGACACCACGGGACACAGTAGGACACAGCGGGACACAGCGGGGACACAGCGGGACACAGCTGGGGGACACAGCGGTGGACAGCGGGGGACAGAGAAGGGACACAGCGGGACACAGAGGGGACACAGCTGGACACAGAAGGGTACACAGCGGGGCACAGCGGACACACAACGGGGACAGAGCTGGACACAGAGGGACACAGATGGGACAGAGCGTGACACAGCGGGACACAGTGGGACACAGCAGGGGACTCAGCGGGACACAGCGGGGGACACAGGGAGGACACAGCTGGACACTGAATGAGACAGAGCGAGGACACAGCCGGACACAGCGAAACACAGCGTGACATAGTGGGGACACAGCAGGGGACACAGCGGGACACAGCCGGGGACACAGAGGAACACAGCGGGGTACACAGCATGGACAAAACGGGACACAGCGGGGGACACAGCGAGGACACAGCGGGACACAACGGGACACAGCAGGGGGACACAGCGAGGACACCACGGAACACAGCGGGACACAGCGGGAAACAGAGGGGAACCTGCGGGGACACAGTGGTACACAGTGGGGGACACAGTGGGAAACAGCGGGGGACACAGCGGGACACAGTGGGGGACAGAGCGTGGGACACAGCGAGACACAGCGGGAACAAAGCTGGACACAGCGGGGTACACAGAGGGACACGGCTGGGACACAGCGGGGAAACAGCGTGACACAGCAGGACACAGCGGGAAACAGCGGGGGACACAGCGAGGACACAGCGGCACACAACAGGGGACACAGCAAGGACACAGTGGGACACAGCGGGGGACACAGCAAGACATAGCGGGGGACACAGCGGGGGACACAGAGGGACACAACGGGACTCAGCAGAGGACACAGCAGTACACAGCGGGACACAGCGGGGACACAGCAGCGACACAGCGGGGGACACAGGGATGACACAGCGGGACCCAGCGGGACGCAGCGTCGATACAGCAGGGACACAGCGGGACACAGAGGGTAAAAAAGCGAGGACACAGCGGAACACAGCGGGGACACAGCCGTAGACCCAGCGGGACACAGTGGCGGACACAGCGGGACACAGCGGGGAACACAGCGAGGACACAGCGGGACCCTGCGCGACACAGCGTCGATACAGCGGGGACAGAGCGTTACACAGCAAGGTACATAGCTGTGAACACAGCGGGACACAGCGCGTCACAGTGGGACACAGCAGGCACAAAGCTTGAGACAGAGCGGGGTACAGAGCGGGAGACAGCGGGGGACACAGCGAGGACACAGCGGGACACAGTGCTGACACTGTGGGGGACACAGCGGTACAAAGCGGGGAACAAAGCGGGGGACACAGCGGGACACAGCGGGACACAGCGGTGGACACAGGGAGGACACAGTGGGGGCACAGCGGGGGACACAGCGAGGACACATTGGGACACAGCAGGGACACAGCGGGGACTCAGTGGGGGACACATCGGGATACAGCAGAGAACACAGCGAGGACACAGCGGGACACAGTGAGACACAGCGGGAGACACAGCGGGACACAGCGGGGAACACAGGGAGGACATAGCGGGACCCAGCGGGACCCAGCGCCGTTACAGCGGGGACACAGCGGGACACAGCGGGGTGCACAGCTGGGGACACAACGGGACACTCGGGGGACACAGCGAGGACACAGCGGGACACAGCGGGACACAGCGGGGACACTGCGGGAACATAGTGGGACACAGCGGCGACACAGATGGGACTCAGCGGGACAAAGCGGGGGACACAGCGGGACACAGCGGGACACAGCTAGGGACACAGCGGGGACAAAGCGGCAGACAGCCGGAGACACAGCGAGGACACAGCGGGACACAGCGGCGACACAGATGGGACTCAGCGGGACAAAGCGGGGGACACAGCGGGACACAGCGGGACACAGCGGGGGACACAGCGGGGGACAGCGGAGACAGAGAGGGGCCAAAGCGAGACACAACGGTGACACAGCTGGTCACAACAGAGTACACAACGGGACACAGCGGGCACACAGCGGGGACACAGCGGGACATAGCGGGACAAAGCGGAACACAGCGGGTGTCACAGCGGGACACAGCAGGGGACCCAGCGAGGACACAGCGGGACACAGCGGGAGACACAGCTGGGGACACAGCGGGACACAGCGGGGAACACATCGAGGACAAAGCGGGACCCAGCAGGAGACAGCGTCGATACAGCAAGGACACAGCGGGACACAGCGGGACACAGCGGGACACAGCGGGACGCAGCTGGGGACACAGCGGGGACACAGTGGGACACAGCGGAACACAGCGAGGGACAAAGCGGGAGACAGCGAGAGACACAGCGAGGACACAGGGGGACACAGCGGCGACACAGAGGGGACTCAGCGGGGGACACAGCGTGGGACAAAGTGGGACACCACGGGACACAGTGTTACACAGCGGGACACAGCGGGGACACTGCGGGACACAGCAGGACAAAGCGGGGGACACAGCGGGCCACAGCGGGGGACCCAGCGGGGGGACAGCGGAGACAGAGAGTGGCCACAGCGAGACACAGCGGTGACACAACTGGACACAGCGGGATACACAGCGGGACAGAGCGGGCACACAGCAGGGACACAGCGGGACACAGCGGGGACACAGTGGGACACAGCGGGACAAAGCGGGAGACACAGCGGGACACAGCAGGCACACAGCGGGGACACAGCGGGACACAGCGGGACACAGCGGGGACAAAGCGGGACACAGCTGGACACAGCGGGACACAGCGGTGGACACAGCGACACACAGTGGTGGTCCCAGTGAGGACACAGCAGGACACAGCAGGGACACAGCGAGGACACAGCTGGGGACACAGCGGTGGACACAGCGGGACACAGCGGGGAACACAGCGAGGACACAGCGGGACAAAGCGGGACACAGCGTCGATACAGCGGGGACACAGCGTTACACAGCGTGGTACACAGCGTGGTACACAGTTGTGGACACAACGGGACACAGTGGGGGCACAGC
>NW_012297172.1:0-2397 GCF_000151885.1 Dipodomys ordii
TCACACTGTGTCCGCTGTGTCCCCCACTGTGTTCCGCAGTATCCCCCGCTGAATCCCCCTGTGTCACCGCTGTGTCCCTCTGTGTCCCCGCTCTATCGACGCTGTGTTCCGCTGGGTCCCGCTGTGTCCTCTCTTTGTTCTCCGCTGTGTCCCGCTGTGTCCCCCGCTGTGTCTCTCGCTGTGTCCCTCTGTGTCCCCGGCTGTGTCCGGCTGTGTCTTGCTGTGTCCCCCGCTGTGTCCTTGCTGTGTCCCCGCTGTGTCCCGATGTGTCCCGCAGTGTCCCCAGCTGAGTCCCGCTGTGTCACCGCTTTGTCCCGCTGTGTCCTCGCTGTGTCCCCCACTGTGTCACGCTTTGTCCCTGCTGTGTCCCCCGCTGTGTCCCGCTTTGTCCCCGCTGTGTCCTGCTGTGTCCCCCGCTGTGTCCCGCTGGGTCCCGCTGTGTCCCCCGCTGTGTCCCGCTGTGTCCCTGCAGGTTCACCGCTGTTTCACGCTGTGTCCTGCTGTGTCTCGCTGTGTCCCGCTGTGTCCTCACTTTGTCCCATGCTGTGTTCCGCTGTGTCCTCCCAGTGTCCCGCGCTGTGTCCCGCTGTGTCCCCCGCTGTGTCCCTCTGTGTCCCGCTGTGTCCTTGCTGTGTCCCACTGTGTCCCCGCTGTTTCCCCGCTGGGTCCTGCTGTGTCCCGTTGTGTCCCGCTGGGTCCCCAGCTGTGTACCCCGCTGTGTCCCGCTGTGTCCCCGCTGAATCGACGCTGTGTCCCGCTTGGTCCCGCTGTGTCCTCGCAGTGCTGTGTCCCACGCTGTGTTCCCCTGTGTCCTCGCTGTGTCCCCCGATGTGTCCCTTTGTGTCCCCAGCTGTGTAACATGCTGTGTCCCAATGTGTCCCCGCTGTGTCCTTGCTGTGTTCCCCCGTGTCCTGCTGTGTACCCCTCTGTTTCCCCCTCTGTGTCCCGCTGTGTCTCCCAATGTGTCCCGCTGTGTACTTCTGTGTCCCCTGCTGTGTCCCACTGTGTTCCCCGCTGTGTCACGCTGTGTCCACTTTTGTGTCCCAGTTGGGTCCCGCTGTTTCCCCACTATGTCCTGCTGTGTCCACGCTGTGTCCCCTGCTGTGTCCCGCTGTGTCCTCGCAGTGTCCCCCGCTGTGTCCCGCTGTGTCCCCCGCTGTGTCCCGCTGTGTCTACTGCTGTGTCCCTGCTGTGCCCCGCTGTGTCCCGCTGTGTCCCGCTGTGTCCCCCGCTTTGTCTCGCTGTGTCCCCGCAGTGTCCCCGCTGTGTTCCGTTCTGTCACACTTGGTCCCGTGGTGTCCTGCTTTGTCCCCCACTGTGTGTCCCGCGCTGAGTCCCCTCTGTGTCCCCACTGTGTCCCGCTGTGTCCTCGCTGTGTCCCCCACTGTCTCCCGCTGTGTCCCACTGTGTCCCGCTCTGTACACTGCTGTGTCCTGCTATGTTCCCGCAGTGTCCCCGCTGTGTCCCGCTGTGTCCCGCTGTGTCCCGTGGTGTCCCGCTTTGTCCCCCGCTGTGTCCCCCGGTGAGTCCCCGCTGTGTCCCGCTGTGTCCTCCCTGTGTCCCCCGCTGTGTCCCCCGCTGTGTCCCGCTGTGTCTACTGCTGTGTCCCTGCTGTGTCCCGCTGTGTCCCGCTGTGTCCTCGCTGTGTCCCACGCTGTGTTCCGCTGTGTCCTCAATGTGTCCCCAGATGTGTCCCTTTGTGTCCCCAGGTGTGTACCCTCTGTGTCCCGCTGAGTCCCCGCTGTATCGACGCTGTGTCCTGCTGTGTTCTGCTGTGTACCCCTCTGTGTCCCCCTCTGTGTCCTGCTGTGTCCCGTGCTGTGTCCCGCTGTGTCCCGCTGTGTCCCGCTGTGAACTGCTGTGTCCCCCGCTGTGTTCCGCTGTGAACCGCTGTGTCCCGCTGTGTCCTCGCTGTGTCCCATGCTGTGTTCCGCTGTGTCCTCGCTATGTCCCCCGATGTGTCCCTTTGTGTCCCCAGCTGTGTAACCCCCTGTGTCCCGCTGTGTCCCTGCTGTGTCCTCACTGTGTTCCCCGCTGTGTCCCGCTGTGTCCCCCTCTGTGTCCCCCTCTGTGTCCCACTGTGTCTCCCTCTGTGTCCCGCTGTGTCCCGCTGTGTCCCGCTCTGTCCCGCTCTGTCCCCCACTGTATCCCCCGCTTTGTCCCCGCTGTGTCCCGCTGTGTCCCCGTTGTATCAAAGCTGTGTCCCTCTGTGTCCCGCTGTGTCCTGGCTGTGTCCCCGCTGTGTCCCGCTCTGTCCCCACCTGTATCCCACGCTGTGTCCAGCTGTGTCCCGCTGTGTCCCCCGCTGTGTCCCCCGCTGTGTCCCGCTGTGTCTCCCTCTGTGTCCCGCTGTGTCCACTGCTGTGTCCCTGTTGTGTTCTGCTGTTTTCCCCGCTA
>NW_012297173.1:0-2030 GCF_000151885.1 Dipodomys ordii
CTTTGTGTGCCCAACTGTTTACCACGCTGTGTCCCGCTGTGCCCTGCTGTATCGACGCTGTGTCCCGCTAGGTCCCGCTGTGTCCTCGCTGTGTTCCCAGCTGTGTCCCACTGTGTACCCCTCTGTGTCCCCCTCTGTGTCCCGCTGTGTCCCCCGCTGTATCCCGCTGTGTCCCGCTGTGTCCCACTGTGTACTGCTGTGTCCCCCGCTGAGTCCCGTTGTGTCCCCGCTGTGTCCCACTGTGTCCCACCTGTGTCCACCGCTGTTTCTGGCTGTGTCCCGCTGTGTCCCCCGCTGTGTCCCGCTCTGTCCCCCGCTGTGTCCCGCTGTGTCCACTGCTGTGTCCCGTTATGTCCCGCTGTTTCCCTGCTATGTCCTGCTGTGTCCTCGCTGTGTCCCCTGCTGTGTCCCCGCTGTGTCCCCGCTGTGTCCCGCTGTGTCCTGCTGTAACCCCCACTGTGTCCCCCGCTGTGTCCCCACTGTGTCCACGCTCGGTCCCGCTGGGTCCCCTGCTGTGTCCCCGCTGTGTCGCCCACTTTGTCCCGCTGTGTCCCCGCAGTGTCCCCGCTGTGTCCCACTGTGTCCCTTGGTGTCCTACTTTGTCCCCCGCTATGTCCCCCGCTGAGTCCCCTCTGTGTACCCACTATGTCCCGCTGTGTCCTCACTGTGTCCCAAGCTGTCTACCGCTTTATCCCCCGCTCTGTCCTGCTGTGTCCCCGCTGTGTCCCCCGCGTTGTCCTCGCTGTGTCCCTCTGTTTCCCTCTGTGTCCCCCGCTGTGTCCCGCTGTGTCCCCTGCTGTGTTCCCCGCTGTGTCCCGCTCTGTCCCCCACTGTGTCCCGCTGTGACCAATGCTGTGTCCCGCTCTGACCCCTGCTGTGTCCCGCTGTGACCAATGCTGTGTCCCTGCTCTGTCCCCCGCTGTGTCCCGCTGTGTCTCCCGCTGTGTCCCCCGCTGTGTTCCGCTGTGTCCCTGCTGGGACCCGCTGTGTCCCGCTGTGTCCCTGCTGTGTTCCGCTGTGTCCTCGCTGTGTCCCCCGATGTGTCCCTTTGTGTCCCCAGGTGTGTACCTGCTGTGTCCCGCTGTGTCCCCGCTGTATCGACGCTGTGTCCCGCTGTGTCCCGCTGTGTCCTCGCTGTGTTCCCCGCTGTGTCCCGCTGTGTACCCCTCTGTGTCCCCCTCTGTGTCCCGCTGTGTCCCCCGCTGTATCCCGCTGTGTCCCGCTGTGTCCCGCTGTGAACCGCTGTGTCCCCTGCTGTGTCCCGCTGTGTCCCGCTGTGTCCCCCGCTTGTCCCGCTGTGTCTACTGCTCTGTCCCTGCTGTGCCCTGCTGTGTTCCGCTGTGAACCGCTGTGTCCCGCTGTGTCCTTGCTGTGTCCCACGCTGTGTTCCGCTGTGTCCTCGCTATGTCTCCCGATGTGTCCCTTTGTGTCCCCAGCTGTGTAACCCGCTGTGTCCCGCTGTGTGCCCGCTATGTCCTCGCTGTGTCCCCCGCTGTGGCCCGCTGTGTACCCCTCTGTGTCCCCCTCTGTGTCCTGCTGTGTCCCGCTCTGTCCCGCTCTGTCCCGCTCTGTCCCCCACTGTATCCACCGCTTTGTCCCCGCTGTGTCCCGCTGTGTCCCCGCTGTATCAAAGCTGTGTTCCGCTGGGTCCCGCTGGGTCCTCGCTCTGTCCCCACTGTGTCCCGCTGTGTCCCACCTGTATGCCACGCTGTGTCCAGCTTTGTCCAGCTGTGTCCCTGCTCGGTCCCGCTGGGTCCCCTGCTGTGTCCTCGCTGTGCCCCGCTGTGTCCCGCTTAGTCCCGCTGTGTCCTCGCTGTATCCCCCGCTCGGTCCTGTTGTGTCCCGCTGTGTCCCCCGCTTTGTCCCGCTATGTCCTGCTGTGTCCTCGCTGTGTCTCCGCTGTGTCCCCCTTGTCCCCCTCTGTGTCCCCAATGTCCCCCGCTTTGTCCCGCTGTGTCCCCGCTGTGTCTCCCGCTGAGTTCTCGCTGTGTCCTGTTGTGTCCCGCTGTGTCCCGCTGTGTCGCCGCTGT
>NW_012297174.1:0-4425 GCF_000151885.1 Dipodomys ordii
TCTTCTTCTTCTTCTTCTTCTTCTTCTTCTTCTTCTTCTTCTTCTTCTTCTTCTTCTTCTTCTTCTTCTTCTGCTTTACCTGCTTCTCTTTCTGCTTCTCCTTCTGCTTCTCCTTGTTTCTCCTTCTCCTTCTTGTTCTTCTGCTTTTCCTTCGGCTTCTCCTTCTTGTTCAGCTACAACTGCTACTGCTTCTAATTCTTCTGTTTCTTCTGCTTCTCCTTCTGCTTTTGATTCTCTTTCTGCTTCTGCTTCTCCTTCAGCTTCTCATTCTGCTTCTCCAGATTCTGCTTCTTCTGCTTCTCCTGCTTCTCCTTCTGCTTCAGATTCTGCTTCTGCTTCTTCGGATTCTTATGCTTCTGCTTCTCCTGCTTCTGCTTCTTCTGCTTCCCCTCCTTCTCTTTCTGCTTCTCCTTCTGTTTCTGCTTCTCCTTCTGCTTCTGCTTCTTGTCCTTCTCCTGATTCTTCTACTTCTGCTTCTCCTGTTTCTGCATCTCCTCCTTCTCCTTCTGTTGTTCTTTCTGCTTATCCGGCTGCTTTTCCGTCTCCTGCTCCTTCTTCTGCTTCTCTTTCTGCTTCTCCTTCTGTTTCTCCTTCTTCTCGTTCTTCTGCTTTTCCTTCTGCTTCTCCTTCTGCTTCTGCATCTTCTGCTTCTTCTGCTACTGCATCTGCTTCTTCTGTTTCTTCTGCTTCTCCTTGTGCTTCTCCTACTGCTTTTGCTTCTCTTTCTGCTTCTGCTTCTCCTTCTGGTTCTCCTTCTTCTCCAGATTCTGCGTCTTCTGCTTCTCCTTCTGCTTCAGGTTCTGCTTCTGCTTCTTCGAATTCTTATGGTTCTGCTTCTCCTGCTGCTGCTTCTTCTGCTTCTCCTGCTTCCCTTTCTGCTTTTCCTTCTGTTTATGCTACTCCTTCTGCTTCTGCTTCTTCTCCTTCTTCTGTTTCTTCTGCTTCTTGTTCTCCTGCTTCTGCTTCTCCTGCTTCTCGTTCTGCTTCTCTTTCTGCTTCTCTTTCGGCTTCTCCTTCTCCTTCTCCTCCTTCTGCTTCTCCTTCTGGTTCTGCTTCTCTTTCTGCTTCTGCTTCTTCTGATTCTCCAACTAATCCTTCTTCTTCTCCTTCTGTTTCTGCTTCTCTTTCTGCTTCTCCATCTCCTTCTGCTTCACCTTCTGCTGCTCCTTCTCCTCCTTCTCTTTCTCCCTTTGCTTCTGCTTCTGCTTCTTATGCTTCTTCTTGTTCTTCTGCTTCTGCTTCTCCTGCTTCTGCTTCTTATGATTCTACTGCTTCTTCTGCTTCTTCTGCTTCTTCTGCTTCTACTTATCTTTCTGCTTCTGCTTCTCCTGCTTGTTTTTCTGCTTCTTCTGCTGCTTCTCCTTCTGCTGCTTCTTCTACTTCTCCTTCTGCTTCTCTTTTTGATTCTCTTTCTGCTTCTGCTTCTTCTGATTCTCCTGCCTGAATTTCTGGTTCTACTTCTTCTGCTGCTTCTCCTTCTACTTATGCTTCTGTTCCTGCTTCTTCTCTTTCGGCTTCTCCTGCTTCTGCTTCTTGTGCTTCTCCTGCTTCTCTTTCTGCTTCTCATTCCGCTTCTGCTTCTACTTCTGCTTCTGCTTCTCCTCCTTCTCCTTCTCCTACTTCTGCTGCTCCTTCATCTTCTGCTTCTTCTGCTTCTCCTGCTTCTCCTTCTGCATCTCCTTCTGCTTGTGCTTGTCCTTATGCTTCTTCTTCTTTTTCTGCTTCTCCTTCTTTTGCTTCTCCTTTTTTCTTCTGCTTCTTCTGCTATTCCTGATTCTCCTTCTGCTTCTGCTTCTCCTGCTTCTCCTTCTGCATCTTCTTCTGCTTCTGCTTCTCCTTCTCCTTCTTCTGCTTCCCCTTCTGATTCTCCTTCTGCTTCTTCTTCTTCTGCTTTACCTGCTTCTCTTTCTGCTTCTCCTTCTGCTTCTCCGTCTGTTTCTCCTTCTCCTTCTTGTTCTTCTGCTTTTCTTTCGGCTTCTCCTTCTGCTTCTGCTACAACTGCTACTGCTTCTACTTCTGATTCTTCTGCTTCTCCTTCTGCATTTGATTCTCTTTCTGCTTCTGCTTCTCCTTCAGCTTGTCATTCTGATTCTCCAGATTCTGCTTCTTCTGCTTCTCCTTCTGCTTCAGGTTCTGCTTCTTCTTCTTCAGATTCTTATGCTTCTGCTTCTCCTGCTTCTGCTTCTTCTGCTTCCCCTCCTTCTCTTTCTGCTTCTCCTTCTGTTTCTGCTTCTCCTTCTGCTTTTGCTTCTTGTCCTTCTCCTGATTTTTCTACTTCTGCTTCTCCTGTTTCTGTATCTCTTGCTTCTCTTTCTGCTGCTCTTTCTGCTTCTCCTGCTGCTTTTCCGTCTCCTGCTCCTTCTTCTGCTTCTCTTTCTGCTTCTCCTTCTGTTTCTCCTTCTCCTTCCCGTTCTTCTGCTTTTCCTTGTGCTTCTCCTTCTGCTTCTGCATGTTCTGCTTCTTCTGCTACTGCCTCTGCTTCTTCTGTTTCTTCTGCTTCTCCTTCTGCTTATACTTCTGCTTTTCCTTCTCTTTCTGCTTCTGCTTCTCCTTCTGGTTCTCCTTCTTCTTCTCCAGATTCTGCTTCTACTGCTTCTCCTGCTTCTCCTACTTCTCGTGCTGCTTCTCCTTCTGCGTCTCTTTCTGCTTCTGCTTATCCTTTTGCTTCTCCTACTCCTAATCTTTCTCTTTCGCCTTCTCCTTCTTCTTCTTCTGCTTTTCCTGCTGCTTCTGCTTCTGCTTATTGTACTCTTTCTGTTTCTTCTGCTTCTTCTTCAGATTGTGCTTCTTCTGTTTCTCCTGCTTCAGATTCTGCTTCTGCTTCTTCGGCTTCTCCTATTTCTTCTGCTTCTGCTTCTTCTATTTCTCCTGCTTCTCTTTCTCCTTTTCCTTCTGCTTCTGCTCTTCTCCTTCTTCTGTTTCTTTTGCTTCTGTTTCTTCTGCTTCTTCTTCTTCTGTTTCTTCTGATTCTACTTCTGCTTCTCCTTCTTCTCCTCTTTCTGCTTCTACTTCTGCTTCTTCTGATTCTCCTGCTTCTCCTTCTTGTTCTCCTTCTGTTTCTGCTTCTCTTTCTGCTTCTGCTTCTCCTTCTGCTGCTCCTTCTCCTTCTTCTGCTTCTCCCATTGCTTCTGCTTCTGCTTCTTTTGCTTATTCTTTTTCTTCTGCTTCTGCTTCTCCTGCTTCTCCTGCTTCTGCTTCTTCTTCTTCTTCTTCTTCTCCTTCTTCTTCTTCTTCTTCTTCTTCTTGTTCTTGTTCTTCTTCTTCTTCTTCTTCTTCTTCTTCTTCTTCTTCTTCTTCTTCTTCTTCTTCTTCTTCTTCTTCTTCTTCTTCTTCTTCTTCTTCTTCTTCTTCTTCTTCTTCATCTTCTTCTCTTTCGTCTGCTTCTGCTTTTCCTGCTTCTTCTGCTTCTCTTTCTGCTTCTCATTCTGCTTCAGCTTCTTCTTCTGCTTCTCCTATTGCTTCTGCTGCCCTTCCTTCTCCTTCTCCTTCTCCTACTTCTGCTTCTCCTTCTGCTTCTGCTTATTCTGCTTCTCCTGCTTCTCCTTCTGCATCTTCTTCTCCTTCTGCTTCTCCTTCTGATTCTCCTTTTGCTGCTAGTTCTCCGTCTTCTCCTACTCCCTCTGATTCTGCTTCTTATGCTTATTCTTTTTCCTCTGCTTCTCCTGCTTCTGCTTCTTCTGCTTCTCCTTATGCTTCTCCTTCTTCTTCTCCTTCTTCTTCTTCTTCTTCTTCTTCTTCTTCTTCTTCTTCTTCTTCTTCTTCTTCTTCTTCTTCTTCTTCTTCTTCTTCTTCATCTTCTTCTTCTTCTTCTTCTTCTTCTTCTCCCTCTTCTTCTTCTTTTTCTTCTTCTCTTTCTTCTGCTTCTGTTTTCCTGCTTCTTCTGCTTGTACGGCTTCTCTTTCTGTTTCTCATTCTGCTTCTGCTTCTCCTTATGCTTCTCCTATTGCTTCTGCTGCTCTTCCTTCTCCTTCTCCTATTTCTACTTCTTCTGCGTCTGCTTCTTCTGCTTCTCCAGCTTCTCCTTCTGCATCTTCTTCTGCTTCTTCTTCTCCTTCTGCTGCTTCTTCTGCTTCTGCTTCTCCTTCTGCTTCTTCTGCTTCTCCTTCTGATTCTCCTTCTGCTTCTGTTTTTCCTTCTCCTTCTCGTTCTTCTGCTTTTCCTTCTGCTTTTCATTATGCTTCTGCTGCAACTGCTACTGCTTCTGCTTCTTCTGTGTCTTTTGCTTCTCCTTCTGCTTTTGATTCTCTTTCCGCTTCTGCTTCTCTTTCAGCTTCTCATTCTGCTTCTCCAGATTCTGCTTCTTCTGCTTCTCCTGCTTCTCCTTCTGCTTCAGGTTCTGCTTCTGCTTCTTCGGATTCTTATGCTTCTGCTTCTCCTGCTGCTGCTTCTTCTGCTTCCCCTCCTTCTCTTTCTGCTTCTCCTTCT
>NW_012297175.1:0-4425 GCF_000151885.1 Dipodomys ordii
TCTCTTTCGGCTTTTCCTACTTCTGCTTCTTGTGCTTCTCCTGCTTCTGTTTCTGCTTCTCATTCCGCTTCTGCTTCTCCTTCTGCTTCTGCTTCTCCTCCTTCTCCTTCTCCTACTTCTGCTGCTCCTTCATCTTCTGCTTCTTCTGCTTCTCCTTCATCTTCTGCTTCCTCTGCTTCTCCTTCTGCATCTCCATCTGCTTGTGCTTGTCCTTATGCTTCTTCTTCTGCTTCTGCTTCTCCTTCTTTTGCTTCTCCTTTTGCTTCTGCTTCTTCTGCTTTTCCTGCTTCTCCTTCTGCTTCTGCTTCTCCTGCTTCTCCTTCTGCATCTTCTTCTGCTTCTGCTTCTCCTTCTCCTTCTCCTGCTTCTCCTTCTGCTTGTGCTTTTCCTTCTGCTTCTTCTTCTGCTTCTGCTTCTCCTTCTTCTGCTTCTCCGTCTGCTTCTGCTTCTTCTGCTCTTCCTGATTCTCTTTCTGCTTCTGCTTCTGCTTCTCCTTCTGTTTCTCCTTCTCCTTCTCGTTCTTCTGCTATTTCTTGTGCTTCTTTTTCTGCTTGTACATCTTCAGCTTCTTCTGCTACTGCTTCTGTTTCTTCTGTTTCTTCTGCTTCTCCTTCTGCTTTTGCTTCTCTTTCTGCTTCTGCTTCTCCTTCTGCTTCTCCAGATTCTGCTTCTTCTGCTTCTTCTTCTACTTCAGGTTCTGCTTCTGCTTCTTCGGATTCTTATGCTTCTGCTTCTCCTGCTTCTGCTTCTTCTTCTTCCCCTCCTTCTCTTTCTGCTTCTCCTTCTGTTTCTGCTTCTCCTTCTGCTTCTGCTTCTCCTTCTTCTGTTTCTTCTGCTTCTGCTTCTCCTGCCTCTGCTTCTCCTGCTTCTCGTTTTGCTTCTCTATATACTTTTCTTTCTGCTTCTCCTTCTCCTTCTTCTGCTTCTCCTTCTGCTTCTGCTTCTCCTTCTGCTTCTGCTTCAATTTCTCCTTCCGCTTCTCCTTCTGCTTCTGCGTCTTCTGTTTCTTCTGCTTCTCCTGCTTCTGCTTCTCCTGCTTCTCCTACTTCTTGTGCTGCTTTTTCTTCTGCGTCTCTTTCTGCTTCTGCTTATCCTTTTGCTTCTCCTACTCCTAATCCTTCTCTCTCGCCTTCTCCGTCTTCTTCTTCTGCTTCTCCTGCTGCTTCTGCTTCTGCTTAGTCTATTTCTGTTTCTTCTGCTTCTGCTTCAGATTCTGCTTCTTCTGTTTCTCCTTCTGCTTCAGATTCTGCTTCTGCTTCTTAAGATTCTTCTTTTTCTTCTACTTCTGCTTCTCCTGCTTCTTCTGCTTCTCCTGCTTCTCTTTCTGCTTCTCCTTCTGCTTCTGCTTCTCCTTCTGCTTCTGCTTCTGCTCTTCTCCTTCTTCTGTTTATTTTGCTTCTGTTTCTTCTGTTTCTTTTGCTTCTGTTTCTTATGCTTCTACTTCTGCTTCTTCTGATTCTCCTGCTTCTCCATTTGTTGTCCTTCTGTTTCTGCTTCTCTTTCTGCTTCTGCTTCTCCTTCTGCTGCTCCTTCTCCTTCTGCTTCTGCTTCTCCCAGTGCTTCTGCTTCTGCTTCCTTTGCTTATTCTTTTTCTTCTGCTTCTCCTGCTTCTGCTTCTTCTGCTTCTACTGCTTCTCCTTATGCTTCTCCTTCTCCTTCTTCTTCTTCTTCTTCTTCTTCTTCTTCTTCTTCTTCTTCTTCTTCTTCTTCTTCTTCTTCTTCTTCTTCTTCTTCTTCTTCTTCTTCTTCTTCTTCTTCTTCTTCTGTATCTTCTGTTTCTGCTTCTCCTGCTTCTGCATTTGTGCTTCTCCTGCTTCTCTTTCTTCTCCTCATTCTTCTGCTTCTCCTTCTGCTTCTCCTATTGCTTCGGCTGCCCTTCCTTCTCCTTCTCCTTCTCCTTCTTCTACTTCTGCTTCTCCTTCTGCTTTTGCTTCTTCTGCTTCTCCTGCTTCTCATTCTGCATCTTCTTCTGCTTCTGCTTCTCCTTCTGCTGCTTCTTCTGCTTCTGCTTCTCCTTCCTCTGCTTCTCCTTCTGCTTCTCCTTCTGCTGCTCCTTCTGCTTTTCTTTCTGCTTCTTATTCTCCTTCTGCTCTTCCTACTCCTAATCCTTCTCTTTCTCCTTCTCCTTCTTCTTCTTCTGCTTCTCGTTCTGCTTCTGCTACTGCTTCTTCTGCTTGTTCTGTTTCTTCTGCTTCAGGTCCTGCTTCTGCTTCTTCAGCTTCTTCTGTTTCTTGTGCTTCTGCTTCTCCTGCTACTGCTTCTTCTCCTTCTCTTTCTGCTTCTCCTTCTGCTTCTGCTTCTCCTTCTGCTCCTTCTCCTTCTTCTCTTTCTTCTTCTTCTTCTTCTTCTGCTTCTCCTGCTTCTGCTTCTTCTGCTTCTCCTTCCTTTCCTGTGCTTCTGCTTCTCCTTCTCCTTCTTCTGCTTCTCTTTCTGCTTCTGCTTCTTCTGCTTCTCCAACTAATCCTTCTTCTTCTCCTTCTGTTTCTGCTTCCCTTTCTGCTTCTTCATCTCCTTCTGCTTCACCTTCTGCTGCTCCTTCTCCTTCTTCTGTTTCTCCCTCTGCTTCTGCTTCTGCTTCTTATGCTTCTTCTTGTTCTTCTGCTTCTGCTTCTCCTGTTTCTGCTTCTCCTGCTTCTGCTTCTTATGCTTCTACTGCTTCTTCTTCTGCTTCTGCTTCTTCTGCTTCTACTTCTCTTACTGCTTCTGCTTCTCCTGCTTGTTTTTCTGCTTCTTCTGCTGCTTCTCCTTCTGCTGCTTCTTCTACTTCTCCTTCTGCTTCTCTTTTTGCTTCTCTTTCTGCTTTTGCTTCTTCTGTTTCTCCTGCCTGAATTTCTGGTTCTACTTGTTCTGCTGCTTCTCCTTCTGTTTCTACTTCTACTTCTGCTTCTGTTTCTGCTTCTTCATTTTCGGCTTCTTCCGCTTCTGCTTCTTCTGCTTCTCCTTTCTTTCCTCTGCTTCTGCTTCTCCTTCTCCTTCTACTGCTTCTCTTTGTGCTTCTGCTTCTTCTGATTCTCCAACTTCTCCTTCAACTTCTCCTTCTGTTTCTGCTTCTATTTCTGCTTCTGCATCTCCTTCTGCTTCACCTTCTGCTGCTCCTTCTCCTTCTTCTGTTTCTCCCTCTGCTTCTGCTTCTGCTTCTTATGCTTCTTTTTGTTCTTCTGCTTCTGCTTCTCCTGCTTCTGCTTCTTATGCTTCTACTGCTTCTTCTTCTTCATCTGCTTCTTCTGCTTCTACTTCTCTTTTGCTTCTGCTTCTCCTGCTTGTTTTTCTGCTTCTTCTGCTGCTTCTCCTTCTACTGCTTCTTCTACTTCTCCTTCTGCTTCTCTTTTTGCTTCTCTTTCTGCTTCTGCTTCTTCTGTTTCTCCTGCCTGAATTTCTGGTTCTACTTCTTCTGCTGCTTCTCCTTCTGCTTCTGCTTCTACTTCTGCTTCTGTTTCTGCTTCTTCTGCTTCTTCTCTTTCGGCTTCTCCTGCTTCTGCTTCTTTTGCTTCTCCTGCTTCTCTTTCTGCTTCTCATTCCGCTTCCTCTTCTCCTTATGCTTCTGCTTCTCCTCCTTCTCCTTCTCCTACTTCTGCTTCTCCTTTAGCTTCTGCTTCTTCTCCTTCTCCTGCTTCTCCTTCTGCCTCTCCTTCTGCTTGTGCTTGTCCTTATGCTCCTTCTTCTTTTTCTGCTTCTGCTTCTCCTTCTTTTGCTTCTGCTTCTTCTGCTTTACCTGCTTCTCCTTCTGCTTCTGCTACTTCTGCTTCTCCTGCTCCTCCTTCTGCATCTTCTTCTGCTTCTGCTTCTCCTTCTCCTTCTTCTGCTTCTCCTTCTGATTCTCCTTCTTCTTCTTCTTCTTCTTCTTCTTCTTCTTCTTCTGCTTTACCTGCTTCTCTTTCTGCTTCTCCTTCTGCTTCTCCTTGTTTCTCCTTCTCCTTCTTGTTCTTCTGCTTTTCCTTCGGCTTCTCCTTCTGCTTCAGCTACAACTGCTACTGCTTCTACTTCTTCTGTTTCTTCTGCTTCTCCTTCTGCTTTTGATTCTCTTTCTGCTTCTGCTTCTCCTTCAGCTTCTCATTCTGCTTCTCCAGATTCTGCTTCTTCTGCTTCTCCTGCTTCTCCTACTGCTTCAGGTTCTGCTTCTGCTTCTTCGGATTCTTATGCTTTTGCTTATTCTGCTTCTGCTTCTTCTGCTTCCCCTCCTTCTCTTTCTGCTTCTCCTTCTGTTTCTGCTTCTCCTTCTGCTTCTGCTTCTTGTCCTTTTACTGATTCTTCTACTTCTGCTTCTCCTGTTTCTGCATCTCCTCATTCTCCTTCTGTTGTTCTGTCTGCTTCTCCGGCTGCTTTTCCGTCTCCTGCTCCTTCTTCTGCTTCTCTTTCTGCTTCTCCTTCTGTTTCTCCTTCTTCTCGTTCTTCTGCTTTTCCTTCTGCTTCTCCTTCTGCTTCTGC
>NW_012297176.1:0-4425 GCF_000151885.1 Dipodomys ordii
CTTTCTGCTTCTCATTCTGCTTCTGCTTCTCCTTCTGCTTCTCCTATTGCTTCTGCTACTCTTCCTTCTCCTTCTCCCGCTTCGCTTCTCCTTCTGCTTCTGCTTCTCCTTCTGCTTCTCCTTATATTTCTCTTTCTCCTTCTCCTTCTCGTTCTTCTGCTTCTACTTCTGCTTTTGCTTCTGCTACTTATGCTTCTTCTGTTTCTTTTGCTTCTGCTTCAGTTGCTTCTGCTTCTTAGCTTCTCCTGCTTCTCCTGCTTCTGTTTCTGCTTCTTCTTCTTCTTCTCTTTCGGGTTCTCCTGCTTCTCCTTCTTGTGCTTCTCCTGCTTCTCTTTCTGCTACTCATTCTGCTTCTGCTTCCCCTTCTGCTTCTGCTTCTCCTCCTTCTCCTTCTCCTTCTCCTACTTCTGCTTCTCCTTCAGTTTCTGCTTCTTCTGCTTCTCCTGCTTCTCCTTCTGCATCTCCTTCTGCTTGTGCTTGTTCTTATGCTTCTTCTTCTTCTTCTTCTTCTTCTGCTTCTCCTGCTTCTTTTGGTTCACCTTTTGCTTCTGCTTCTTCTGATTTTCCTGCTTCTCCTTCGGCTTCTCCCTCTGCCTCTCCTTCTGCTTCTCCTTCTGTTTCTCCTTCTCCTTCTCGTTCTTCTGCTTTTCCTTCTGCTTCTCCTTCTGCTTCTACATCTTCTCCTTCTCCCTCTGCTTCTGCTTCTCATGCTTCTTCTTTTTCTTCTGCTTCTGCTTCTCCTGCTTCTTCTGCTTCTCTTTCTGCTTCTCCTGCTGCTTGTACTTCTGCTCCTCCTTCTCCTTCTTCTACTTCTCCTTCTGCTTCTACTTCTACTTCTTCTTCTTCTTCTGCTTCTCCTGCTTCTCCTTCTTCTTTTGCTTCTTCTTCTCCTTTTTCTTCTTCTTCTTCTTCTTCTTCTTCTTCTTCTTCTTCTTCTTCTTCTTCTTCTTCTTCTTCTTCTTCTTCATCTACTTTATCTTCTTCTTCTTCTTCTGTATCTTCTGCTTCTGCTTCTCCTGCTTCTGCATTTGTGCTTCTCCTGCTTCTCTTTCTTCTTCTCATTCTTCTGCTTCTCCTTCTGCTTTTCCTATTGCTTCTGCTGCCCTTTCTTCTCCTTCTCCTTCTCCTACTTCTGCTTCTTCTTCTGCTACTGCTTCTTCTGCTTCTCCTTCTGCATCTTCTTCTGCTTCTGCTTCTCCTTCTGCTGCTTCTTCTGCTTCTGCTTCTCCTTCTCCTTCTTCTGCTTCTCCTTCTGATTCTCCTTCTGCTTCTACTTCTCCGTCTCGTTCTTCTGCTTTTCCTACTGCTTCTCCTTCTGCTTCTGCTACAACGACTACTGCTTCTGCTTCTTCTGTTTCTTCTGCTTCGACTTCTGCTTTTGATTCTCTTTCTGCTTCTGCTTCTAATTCTGCTGCTCCAGATTCTGCTTCTTCCACTTCTCCTGCTTCAGGTTCTGCTTCTGCTTCTTCGGATTCTTATGCTTCTGCTTCTTCTGCTTCCCCTCCTTCTCTTTCTGCTTCTCCTTCTGTTTCTGCTTCACTTTCTGCTTCTCCTTCTGCTTCTCCTTCTGCTTCTGCTACTTCTCCTTCTTCTGTTTCTTCTTCTTCTGCTTCTCCTGCTTCTCGTTCTGCTTCTCTTCGTCTGCTTCTCTTTCTGCTTCTGCTTCTGCTTCTTCTGCTTCTTCTTCTTCTTCTACTCCTTCTGTTTCTGCTTCTTCTGCTTCTCCTGCTTCTCCTTCTGCATCTCCTTCTGCTTGTGCTTGTCCTTATGCTTCTTCTTCTACTTCTGCTTCTCCTTCTCCGTCTGCTACTGCTTCTTCTCCTTTTCCTGCTTCTCCTTCTGCTTCTCCTTCTGTTTCTCCTTCTGTTTCTCCTTCTCCTTCTTGTTCTGCTTTTCCTTCTGCTTCTCCTTCTGCTTCTGCATCTTCAGCTTCTTCTGCTACTGCTTCTGCTTCTTCTGTTTCTTCTGCTTCTCCTTCTGCTTTTGCTTCTCTCTCTGCTTCTGCTTCTCCTTCTGGTTCTCCTTCTTCTTCTCCAGATTCTGCTTCTCCTGCTTCTCCTTCGGCTTCAGGTTCTTCTTCTGCTTCTTCAGCTTCTTCTGCTTCTATTTCTGCATCTCTTTCTGTTTCTGCTTCTCCTTCTGCTTCTTCTCCTTCTTCTATTTCTTCTCCTTCTGCTTCTCCCGCTTCTGCTTCTCCTTCTTCTCCTTCTGTTTCTCTTTATGATTTTCCTTCTGCTTCTCCTTCTCCTCCTTCTTCTGCTTCTACTTCTGCTTCTGCTTCTCCTTCTGCATCTTCTTCTGTTTCAATTTCTCCTTCTTCTGCTTTTCATTCTGCTTCTGCTTCTCCTGCTTCTGCTTCTCCTGCTTCTCCTTCTCCTTCTCTTTCTGCTTCTGCTTATCCTTCTGTTTCTTCTACTCCAAATCCTTCTCTTTCTCCTTCTCCTTCTTCTGCTTCTGCTTCTCCTGCTGCTTCCTCTTCTGCTTCTTCTTCTTTTTTTCTTTCTTCTACTTCAGATTCTGCTTATTCTGCTTCTCCTGCTTCTCCTTCTGCATCTCCTTCTGCTTGTGCTTGTCCTTATTCTGCTTCTCCTTCTCCTTCTTTTGCTTCTCCTTTTCCTTCTGCTTCTTCTGCTTGTCCTTCTCCTTCTGCTTCTGCTTCTTCTGCTTCTCCTGCTTCTCCTTCTGCATTTTCTTCTGCTTCTCCTTCTCCTTCTTCTGCTTCTCCTTCTGATTCTCCTTCTGCTTCTGCTTATTCTGCTTTACCTGCTTCTCTTTCTGCTTCTCCTTCTGCTTCTACTTCACTTTCTCCTTCTCCTTCTTGTTCTTCTGCTTTTCCTTCTGCTTCTGCTACAACTGCTAGTGCTTCTACTGCTTCTGTTTCTTCTGCTTCTCCTTCTGCTTTTGATTCTCTTTTTGCTTCTGCTTCTCCTTCTGCTTCTCATTCGGCTTCTCCAGATTCTGCTTCTTCTGCTTCTCCTGAATCTCCTTCTGCTTCAGGTTCTGCTTCTGCTTCTTCGGATTCTTATGCTTCTGATTCTCCTGCTTCTGCTTCTTCTGCTTCCTCTCCTTCTCTTTCTGCTTCTCCTTCTGTTTCTGCTTCTCCTTCTGCTTCTGCTTCTTGTCCTTCTCCTGTTTCTTCTGCTTCTGCTTCTCCTGCTGCTTTTCCTTCTCCTGCTCCTTCTTCTGCTTCTCTTTCTGCTTCTCCTTCTGTTTCTCCTTCTCATTCTCCTTCTCGTTCTTCTGCTTTTCCTTCTGCTTCTCCTTCTGCTTCTGCATCTTCTGCTTCTTCTGCTACTGCCTCTGCTTCTTCTGTTTCTTCTGCTTCTCCTTCTGCTTTTGCTTCTCTTTCTGCTTCTGCTTCGCCTTCTGCTTCTCCAGGTTCTGCTTCTTCTGCTTCTCCTGCTTCTCCTTCTGCTTCAGGTTCTGCTTCTGCTTCTTCGGCTTCTTCTGCTTCTGCTTCTCCTGCTGCTGCTTCTCCTGCTTCTCTTTCTGCTTTTCCTTCTGTTTCTGCTTCTCCTTCTGCTTCTGCTTCTTCTGCTTCTTCTGTTTCTTCTGTTTCTGCTTCTCCTGCTTCTGCTTCTCCTGCTTCTCGTTCTGCTTCTCTTTCTGTTCTCCTTCTCCTTCTTCTGCTTCTCCTTCGGCTTCTGCTTCTCCTTCTGCTTCTGCTTCTTCTTCAATTTCTCCTTCTGCTTCTCATTCTGCTTCTGCGTCTTCTGTTTCTTCTGCTTCTCCTGCTTCTGCTTCTCCTACTTCTCATGCTGCTTCTCCTTCTGCGTCTCTTTCTGCTTCTGCTTATTCTTTTGCTTTTCCTACTCCTAATCCTTGTCTTTCGCCATCTCCGTCTTCTTCTTCTGCTTCTCCTGCTGCTTCTGCTTCTGCTTATTCTACTATTTCTGTTTCTTCTGCTTCTGCTTCAGATTGTGCTTCTTCTGTTTCTCCTGCTTCAGATTCTGCTTCTGCTTCTTCGGCTTCTCCTGTTTCTTCTGCTTCTGCTTCTCCTGCTTCTCTTTATGCTTCTCCTTCTGCTTCTGCTTTTCCTTCTGCTTCTGCTCTTCTCCTTCTTCTGTTTCTTTTGCTTCTGTTTCTTCTGCTTCTTCTTCTTCTGTTTCTTCTGACTCTACTTCTGCTTCTCCTTCTTCTCCTCTTTCTGCTTCTTCTTCTGCTTCTTCTGATTCTCCTGTTTTTCCTTCTTGTTCTCCTTCTGTTTCTGCTTCTCTTTCTGCTTCTGCTTCTCCTTCTGTTGCTCCTTCTCCTTCTTCTGCTTCTCCCACTGCTTCTGCTTCTGCTTCTTTTGCTAATTCTTTTTCTTCTGTTTCTGCTTACTCCTGCTTCTGCTTCTTCTGCTTCTACATGCTTCTCCTTATGCTTATGCTTCTACTTCTTCTTCTACTTCCTCTACTTCTTCATCTTCTTCTTCTTCTTCTT
>NW_012297177.1:0-2184 GCF_000151885.1 Dipodomys ordii
GACATAACACTTCTCTCTATGAGATGTTATGTGCTTTGAGAAGGCAAATCCCTGGTAGAATCATGATTAACTTGAGGACAAGGAGACATTCGTTAAACTTTTCTTTAGTGGTATTTTAAAGACACAATGAGAGTATTTTGGTGCAAGACCATTCAAGGAAATACTTTGCAACCAAGAAACCATCTCAATCATTATTGGCTAGGTGTAATGGCATATATCTGTCATTCCAAATAACATAACATAACAGAGCTAGTTTTCTGGGCTGTTGCCCAGGAAAAACCTACAAGAACCTATGCACCACATAAGTATTATTAAAAGGGCTGTCAGTTCAGTTCTTCCCTAACAAGTTTAATTTCATATGTGACAAATCTAGGTACACTCTTCCACAGTGAATTTATAGAATGACCCAGGCTCAAGTGTGGACTGAGTTTCCACATCTTCCTCACTCAGTAGCCTCACACACTCCAGCACACACATGGGACTGAGCTGGGCAGCTTCCTCTGCTGCTGGCAGGGGTTAAGGCTTTGTGCCATCAACAAATTAGTACACATACAAACACCCAAAGACAATTCTGTTTTCTACTCTGCTTCTATCCATCCAGTACTCTGCTGTTACGCCCCTCCAAGGTTCAGAAAATGCTGGTCCCTCCTCTTGGACATCCTCACATTTGATCTACCTAGAAAACACCTGTTCCACTTCCAGAATCCTCACAGGTCTCTACATGTATAAGTCCTCTTCTGTATCACTGTACTCAAAGCCCAAGATAATATTTCATACTATTCTTTACCTGTGTACTTCCTAACAGTCTTCTTGTCCTGCCCTGGAAAATGGTGTAATTAGTTTACTATGCTTCCCACTGCGCTTCTAAATAACTCACTTATCTAGAGCAGGATATTCTTTCTACAGATATTTTCCAATATAGAACAATACTTTGTAAACACTGGGCATGGCATCAAACTACTGGCAGTGGAGTAGAAATATGTACTAATTACAGAGCATCCATGCTATGTGTGATGCTACTCATTTGGAATCCTACCACTCAAGAAGTTGAACTAGAACATCATGGGTTCAAGATCAGTCTGGGCTAAAATATGTCTCAAAAATAAAAGGACAATCCTGCTTTAGTAAAGGAATTACTTTGAGGAATAACACATCTAAATAAAAATCTAAAAGGACAAAACAAGGTAACACACACACCCCATCAATGCTCCACAGCTTAATCAATACCCACCATGATAGATTTCCACCATCCAGGAATAAATCTTTCATTACAGCACAAAACAGAAAAAAAAAACCCAGAATAATCCTTGAAAG
The DNA here is from genome assembly GCF_000151885.1 of Dipodomys ordii. Lineage (NCBI taxonomy): Eukaryota > Metazoa > Chordata > Mammalia > Rodentia > Heteromyidae > Dipodomys > Dipodomys ordii. Next base: position 1,315 of record NW_012297177.1, read on the forward strand.
CAATTTTCCCTTAAACACAGTTCTTATACACGGGATGAACCACTTTTAGGCACAGTACTACCAATAAAAAGGGGGAAAATGAAATATATAAGATTTTAAAAATTACAAATAGTGTAGTGTCTCAAACCTATAAAATAGTTACTTGGAAAGCAGAGTTCAAGGTTGCATAGGGAACAATTATCAAGATCCCCTTCTCAGCTGGAATTTTAGCTTAGTGGTAGAATGCTTGCCTAGCATGCATGAAGCCCTGGATTTGATTCCTCAGTACCACCTAAACAGAAAAGGCGGCACAAGTGGTAGAACACTAAACTTGAGCAAAAGAAATTAAGGGACAGTGCTCAACTTTGAGTTCAATCCCCACAACTGGCAAAAAAAAAAGTCCCATTCACAATCAATAAGTAAGTACTTGTGCTTCCAGGTATGTAGGTATGTACGAGAGGCATTTTAACACTGCATTTTTTTGTGTGTGTGTGTGATAATGAGTACATTTTTTATCAAGCATTGTAGCCTCCTCCTTTGTTTCCCCTTCCCATTCTTTCCCATCCTTCCCCATGCCCCCCACCCAATCCTGCCCGCCCCCCCCCCCGCACCAAATTTATAAGTTTCGTTTTCGATATAACGACTTGTACATCTCATTGTTGCAATGGGTCCACCTGTATCCCTAGTAAAACGATTTGTTTTCCCTTCCCCTCCACAAAATATACCGACATGAAATACAGTGAAAGCAGGGTTTATACTGTGGGGGAAGTGCATACAAAGCAACAAAGAAATAATCTTATAAATGTATTAGAAACAATCACATGAAAGAGAAAAAAACATTTGAATACATATCTTAGGGTTCATTTCCATAACATCATCTTATCTGAACTT
>NW_012297178.1:0-4424 GCF_000151885.1 Dipodomys ordii
CTTCTTCTTCTTCTTCTTCTTCTTCTTCTTCTTCTTCTTCTTCTTCTTCTTCTTCTTCTTCTTCTTCTTCTGTTTCTTCTGATTCTACTTCTGCTTCTCCTTCTTCTCCTTCTCTTTCTGCTTCTTCTGATTCTCCTGCTTCTCCTTCTTGTTCTCCTTCTGTTTCTGCTTCTCTTTCTGCTTCTGCTTCTCCTTCTCCTGCTCCTTCTCCTTCTCCTTCTTCTGCTTCTCCCACTGCTTCTGCTTCTGCTTCTTTTGCTTATTCTTTTTCTTCTGCTTCTGCTTCTCCTGCTTCTGCTTCTTCTGCTTCTACTGCTTCTCCTTATACTTCTCCTTATGCTTCTCCTTATGCTTCTCCTTATGCTTCTACTTCTTCTTCTTCTTTGTCTTCTTCTTCTTCTCTTTCTTCTGCTTCTGCTTTTCCTGCTTCTTCTGCTTCTACTGCTTCTCTTTCTGCTTCTTGTCCTTCTCCTGTTTCTTCTCCTTCTGCTTCTCCTGCTTCTGCTTCTTCTGCTTTTCCTGCTTCTCTTTCTTCTTCTCCTTCTGCTTCTCCTTCTGCTTCTCCTCCTTCTTCTTCTGTTTCTTCTTCTTCTGCTTCTCCCGCTTGTGCTTCTTCTGCTTCTCCTGCTTCTCGTTCTGCTTCTCTTCGTCGGCTTCTCTTTCTATTTCTGCTTCTGCTTCTTCTGATTCTAATTCTTCTCCTTCTTCTCCTTCTGCTTCTGCGTCTTCTGCATTTCCTGCTTCTCCTTCTGCATCTCCTTCTGCTTGTGCTTTTCCTTCTGCTTCTTCTTCTGCTCCGGCTTCTCCTTCTCCTTCTTCTGCTTCTCCGTCTGCTTCTGTTTCTTCTGCTTTTCCTGCTTCTCCTTCTGCTTTTCCTTCTATTTCTCCTACTCGTTCTTCTGCTATTCCTTCTGCTTCTCTTTCTGCTTCTGCATCTTCAGCTTCTTCTGCTACTGATTCTGCTTCTTCTGTTTCTTCTGCTTCTCCTTCTGCTTTTGCTTCTCTTTCTGCTTCTGCTTCTCCTTCTGGTTCTCCTTCTTCTTCTCCAGATTTTTCTTCTTCTGCTTCTCCTGCTTCTCCTTCTGCTTTAGGTTCTGCTTTTGCTTCTTCGGCTCCTTCTGCTTCTATTTCTGTTTCTCCTTCTGTTTCTGCTTCTCTTTCTGCTTCTGCTTCTTCTCCTTCTTCTATTTCTTCTGATTCTGCTCCTCCTGCTTCTGCTTCTCCTGCTTCTCCTTCTGTTTCTCTTTATGCTTCTCCTTCTGCTTCTCCTTCTTCTACTTCTACTACTGCTTCTGCTTCTCCTTCTGCATCTTCTTCTGTTTCAATTTCTCCTTCTTCTGCTTTTAATTCTGCTTCTGCTTCTCCTGCTTCTGCTTCTTCTGCTTCTCCTGCTTCTCCTTCTCATTCTCCTTCTCTTTCTGCTTCTGCTTATCCTTCTGTTTCTCCTACTCCTAATCCTTCTCTTTCTCCTTCTCCTTCTTCTTCTTCTTCTGCTTCTCCTACTGCATCTTCTTCTGCTTCTGTTTCCCCTTCTCCTTCTTCTGCTTCTCCTTCTGATTCTCCTTCTGCTTCTTCTTCTTCTGCTTTACCTGCTTCTCTTTCCTTCTGCTTCTGCTTCATTTGCTTATTCTTTATCTTCTGCTTCTCCTGTTTCAGCTTCTTCTGCTTCTACTGCTTCTCCTTATGCTTCTCCTTATGCTTCTCCTTCTTCTTCTTCTTCTTCTTCTTCTTCTTCTTCTTCTTCTTCTTCTTTTTCTTTTTCTTCTTCTTCTTTTTCTTCTTCTTCTTCTTCTTCTTCTTCTTCTTCTTCTTCTTCTTCTTCTTCTTCTTCTTCTTCTTCTTCTTCTTCTTCTTCTTCTTCTTCTTCTTCTTTTTCTTCTTCCCTTTCGTCTGCTTCTGCTTTTCCTGCTTATTCTGCTTTTACTGGTTCTCTTTCTGCTTCTCATTCTGCTTCTGCTTCTCCTTCTGCTTCTCCTATTCCTTCTGCTGCCCTTCCTTCTTCTTCTCCTTCTCCTACCTCTGCTTATCCTGCTTTTGCTTCTTCTGCTTCTCCTTCTGCATCTTCTTCTGGTTCTGCTTCTCCTTCTGCTGCTTCTTCTGCTTCTGCTTCTCCTTCTTCTGCTTCTCCTTCTGACTCTCCTTCTGCTTCTCCTTCTGCTGCTCCTTCTGCTTCTTGTTCTGCTTCTGATTCTCCTTCTGCTCTTCCTACTCCTAATCCTTCTCTTTCTCCTTCTCCTTCTTCTTCTTCTTCTGCTTTTCGTTCTGCTTCTGCTTCTGCTTCTTCTGCTTGTTCTGTTTCTTCTGCTTCAGGTCATGATTCTGCTTCTTCGGCTTCTTCTGTTTCTTCTGCTTCTGCTTCTCCTGCTACTGCTTCTTCTGCTTCTCTTTCTGCTTCTCCTTCTGCTTCTGCTTCTCCTTCTGCTCCTTCTCCTTCTTCTGTTTCTTCTTCTTCTTCTTCTCCCGCTTCTGCTTCTTCTGCTTCTCCCTCCTTTCCTGTGCTTCTGCTTCTCCTTCTCTTTCTTCTGCTTCTCTTTCTGCTTCTGCTTCTTCTGATTCTCCAACTAATCCTTCTTCTTCTCCTTCTGTTTCTGCTTCCCTTTCTGCTTCTTCATCTCCTTCTGCTTCACCTTCTGCTGCTCCTTCTCCTTCTTCTGTTTCTCCCTCTGCTTCTGCTTCTGCTTCTTATGCTTCTTCTTGTTCTTCTGCTTCTGTTTCTCCTGTTTCTGCTTCTCCTGCTTCTGCTTCTTATGCTTCTACTGCTTCTTCTTCTGCTTCTGCTTCTTCTGCTTCTACTTCTATTTCTGCTTCTGCTTCTCCTGCTTGTTTTTCTGCTTCTTCTGCTGCTTCTCCTTCTGCTGCTTCTTCTACTTCTCCTTCTGCTTCTCTTTTTGCTTCTCTTTCTGCTTCTGCTTCTTCTGTTTCTCCTGCCTGAATTTCTGGTTCTACTTGTTCTGTTGCTTCTCCTTCTGCTTCTGCTTCTACTTCTGCTTCTGTTTCTGCTTCTTCACTTTCGGCTTCTTCCGCTTCTGCTTCTTTCGCTTCTCCTTCCTTTCCTCTGCTTCTGCTTCTCCTTCTCCTTCTACTGCTTCTCGTTGTGCTTCTGCTTCTTCTGTTTCTCCAACTAATCCTTCTTCTTCTCCTTCTGTTTCTGCTTCTCTTTCTGCTTCTATATCTCCTTCTGCTTCTCCTTCTGCTTTTGATTCTCTTTCTGCTTCTGCTTCTCCTTCAGCTTCTCATTCTGCTTCTCCAGATTCTGCTTCTTCTGCTTCTCCTGCTTCTCCTTCTACGTCAGGTTCTGCTTCTGGTTCTTCGGATTCTTATGCTTCTGCTTCTCCTGCTTCTGCTTCTTCTGCTTCCCCTCCTTCTCTTTCTGCTTCTCCTTCTGTTTCTGCTTCTCCTTCTGCTTCTACTTCTTGTCCTTCTCCTGATTCTTCTACTTCTGCTTCTCCTGTTTCTGCATCTCCTCCTTCTCCTTCTGTTGTTCTTTCTGCTTCTCCGGCTGCTTTTCCGTCTCCTGCTCCTTCTTCTGCTTCTCTTTCTGCTTCTCCTTCTGTTTCTCCTTCTTCACGTTCTTCTGCTTTTCCTTCTGCTTCTCCTTCTGCTTCTGCATCTTCTGCTTCTTCTGCTACTGCATCTGCTTCTTCTGTTTCTTCTGCTTCTCCCTTGTGCTTCTCCTACTGCTTTTGCTTCTCTTTCTGATTCTGCTTCTCCTTCTGGTTCTCCTTCTGCTTCTCCAGATTCTGCTTCTTCTGCTTCTCCTGCTTCTCCTTCTGCTTCTTCGAATTCTTATGCTTCTGCTTCTCCTGCTGCTGCTTCTTCTGCTTCTCCTGCTTCCCTTTCTGCTTTTCCTTCTGTTTCTACTACTCCTTCTGCTTCTGCTTCTTCTCCTTCTTCTGTTTCTTCTGCTTCTTGTTCTCCTGCTTCTGCTTTTCCTGCTTCTCGTTCTGCTTCTCTTTCTGCTTCCCTTTCGGCTTCTCCTTCTCCTTCTCCTCCTTCTGCTTCTCCTTCTGGTTCTGCTTCTCTTTCTGCTTCTGCTTCTTCTGATTCTCCAACTAATCCTTCTTCTTCTCTTTCTGTTTCTGCTTCTCTTTCTGCTTCTCCATCTCCTTCTGCTTCACCTTCTGCTGCTCCTTCTCCTCCTTCTGTTTCTCCCTTTGCTTCTGCTTCTGCTTCTTATGCTTCTTCTTGTTCTTCTGCTTCTGCTTCTCCTGCTTCTGCTTCTTATGATTCTACTGCTTCTTCTTCTGCTTCTGCTTCTTCTGCTTCTACTTCTCTTTCTGCTTCTGCTTCTCCTGCTTGTTTTTCTGCTTCTTCTGCTGCTTCCCCTTCTGCTGCTTCTTCTACTTCTCCTTCTGCTTCTCTTTTTGATTCTCTTTCTGCTTCTGCTTCTTCTGTTTCTCCTGCCTGAATTTCTGGTTCTACTT
>NW_012297179.1:0-4424 GCF_000151885.1 Dipodomys ordii
GCTTTTCATTCTGCTTCTGCTTCTCCTGCATCTGCTTCTCCTGCTTCTCCTTCTCCTTCTCTTTCTACTTCTGCTTATCCTTCTCTTTCTTCTATTCCAAGTCCTTCTCTTTCTCCTTCTCCTTCTTCTGCTTCTGCTTCTCCTGCTGCTTCCTCTTCTGCTTCTTCTGATTTTTCTATTTCTTCTACTTCAGCTTCTGTTTATTCTGCTTCTCCTTCTGCTTCTCCTTCTGCTTCTGCTCTTCTCCTTCTTCTGCTTCTGCTTCTCCTGCTTCTGCTTCTGCTTCTCCTGCTCCTCCTTCTGGTTCAGGTTCTGCTTCTGCTTTTTCTGCTTCTTCTCCTTATGCTTCTCCTGCTTCAGCTTCTTCTGCTTCTCCTGCTACTCTTTCTCCTTCTCCTTCTGCTTCTGTTTCTACTTCTGCTTCTGCTTCTGCTCTTCTCCTTCTTCTGTTTCTTCTGCTTCCGCTTCTCCTGATTCTTCTGCTTCTGCTTCTCCTTCTACTGCTCCTTCTCCTTCTCTTTCTTCTGCTTCTCCCACTGATTCTGCTTCGTTTGCTTATTCTTTTTCTTCTGATTCTGCTTCTCCTGCTTCTGCTTCTTCTGCTTCTACTGCGTCTCCGTATGCTTCTCCTTATGCTTCTCCTTATGCTTCTCCTTATGCTTCTCCTTCTTCTTCTTCTTCTCCTTCTCTTCTCTTCTTCTTCTTCTTCTTCTTCTTCTTCTTCTTCTCTCTCTCTCTCTCTCTCTCTCTCTCTCTCTCTCTCTCTCTCTCTCTCTCTCTCTCTCTCTCTCTTTTCTTCTCTTCTTCTCTCTCTCTCTCTCTCTCTCTCTCTCTCTCTCTCTCTCTCTCTCTCTATCGTCTGCTTCTGCTTTTCCTGCTTCTCTGCTTCTACTGTTTCTTTTCTGCTTCTCATTCTGCTTCTGCTTCTCCTTCTGCTTCTCCTAATCCTTCTGCTGCCCTTCCTTCTCCTTCTCCTTCTCCTACTTCTGCTTCTCGTTCTGCTTTTGCTTCTTCTGCTTCTCGTGCTTCTCCTTCTGCATCTCCTTCTGCTCTGCTTCTCCTTCTGCTGCTTCTTCTGCTTCTGCATCTCCTTCTGTTTCTCCTTCTGCTTCTCCTTCTGCTTCTCCTTCTGATGCTCCTTCTGCTTCTCGTTCTGCTTCTGATTCTCCTTCTGCTCTTCCTACTCCTAATCCTTCTCTTTCTCCTTCTTCTTCTTCTTCTGCTTCTCGTTCTGCTTCTGCTTCTGCTTCTTCTGCTTGTTCTGTTTCTTCTGCTTCAGGTCCTGCTTCTGCTTCTTTGGCTTCTTCTGATTCTTCTGCTTCTGCTTCTCCTGCTCCTGCTTCTTCTGCTTCTCTTTTTGCTTCTCCTTCTGCTTCTGCTTCTCCTTCTGCTCCTTCTCCTTCTTCTGTTTCTTCTTCTTCTTCTGCTTCTCCCGCTTCTGCTTCTTCTGCTTCTTCCTTTCCTCTGCTTCTGCTTCTCCTTCTCCTTCTTCTGCTTCTCTTTCTGCTTCTGCTTCTTCTGATTCTCCAACTAATCCTTCTTCTACTCCTTCTGTTTCTGCTTCTCTTTCTGTTTCTGCATCTCCTTCTGCTTCACCTTCTGCTGCTCCTTCTCCTTCTTCTGTTTCTCCCTCTGCTTCTGCTTCTTATGCTTCTTCTTGTTCTTCTGCTTCTGCTTCTCCTGCTTCTGCTTCTTATGCTTCTACTGCTTCTTCTTCTGCTCCTTCTGCTTCTAATTCTCTTTCTACTTCTGCTTCTCCTGCTTGTTTTTCTGCTTCTTCTGCTGCTTCTTCTACTTCTCCTTCTGCTTCTCTTTTTGCTTCTCCTTCTGCTTCTGCTTCTTCTCTTTCTCCTGCCTGAATTTCTGGTTCTACTTCTTCTGCTGCTTCTCCTTCTGCTTCTGCTTCTACTTCTGTTTCTGTTTCTGCTTCTTCTGCTTCTACTCTTTCGGCTTCTCCTGATTCTGCTTATTGTGCTTCTCCTGCTTCTTTTTCTGCTTCTCATTCCTCTTCTGCTTCTTCTTCTGCTTCTGCTTATCCTCCGTCTCCTACTTCTGCTTCTCCTTCAGCTTCTGCTTCTTCTGCTTCTCCTTCTGCATCGCCTTCTACTTGTGCTTGTCCTTATGCTTCTTCTTCTGCTTCTGCTTCTCCTTCTCCTTCTCCTTCTTTTGCTTCTACTTTTGCCTCTGCTTCTTCTGCTTTTCCTGCTTCTGCTTCTCCTTCTCCTTCTTCTGCTTCTCCTTCTGATTCTCCTTCTGCTTCTTCTTCATCTGCTTTACCTGCTTGTCTTTCTGCTTCTCCTTCTGCTTCTCCTTCTGTTTCTCCTTCTCCTTCTTGTTCTTCTGCTTTTCCTTCTGCTTCTCCTTCTGCTTCTGCTACAACGGCTACTGATTCTATTCTTCTGTTTCTTCTGCTTCTCCTTCTGCTTTTGATTCTCATTCTGCTTCTGCTTCTCCTTCAGCTTCTCATTCTGCTCCTCCAGATTCTGCTTCTTCTGCTTCTCCTGCTTCTCCTTCTGCTTCAGGTTCTGCTTCTGCTTCTTCGGATTCTTATGCTTCTGCTTCTCCTGCTTCTTCTGCTTCCCTCCTTTTCTTTTTGCTTCTCCTTCTGTTTCTGCTTCTCCTTCTGCTTCTGCTTCTTGTCCTTCTCCTGTTTCTTCTGCTTCTGCTTCTCATGTTTCTGCATCTCCTGCTTCTCCTTCTGCTGCTCTTTCTGCTTCTCCTGCTGCTTTTCCTTCTCCTGCTCCTTCTTCTGTTTCTCTTTCTGCTTCTGCTTCTGTTTCTCCTTCTCCTTCTGGTTCTTCTGCTTTTCTATCTGCTTCTCCTCCTGCTTCTGCATCTTCCTCTTCTTCTGCTACTGCCTCTGCTTCTTCTGTTTCTTCTGCTTCTGCTTCAAATTGTGCTTCTTCTTTTTCTCCTTCTGCGTCAGATTCTGCTTCTCTTTCTTCGGCTTCTTCTGCTTCTGCTTCTCCTGCTGCTGCTTCTTCTGCTTCTCCTGCTTCTCTTTCTGCTTTTCCCTCTGTTTCTGCTTCTCCTTCTGCTTCTGCTTCTTCTCCTTCTTCTGTTTCTTCTGTTTCTGCTTCTCCTGCTTCTGCTTCTCCTGCTTCTCGTTCTGCTTCTCTTTCTGCTTCTCTTTCTGCTTCTCCTTCTCCTACTTCTGCTTCTCCTTCTGCTTCTGCTTCTCCTTCTGCTCTTGCTTCAATTTCTCCTTCTGCTTCTCATTCGGCTTCTGCGTCTTCTGTTTCTTCTGCTTCTCCTGCTTCTGCTTCTCCTGCTTCTCCTACTTTTCGTGCTGCTTCTCCTTCTGCGTCTCTTTCTGCTTCTGCTTATCCTTTTGCTTCTCCTACTCCTAATCCTTCTCTCTCGCCTTCTCCATCTTCTTCTTCTGCTTCTCCTGCTGCTTCTGCTTATTCTACTATTTCTGTTTCTTCTGCTTCAGATTGTGCTTCTTCTGTTTCTCCTTCTGCTTTAGATTCTGCTTCGGCTTCTTCGGCTTCTCCTGTTTCTTCTGCTTATGCTTCTCCTGCTTCTGCTTCTTCTGCTTCCCCTCCTTCTCTTTTTGCTTCTCCTTCTGTTTCTGCTTCTCCTTCTGCTTCTGCTTATTGTCCTTCTCCTGTTTCTTCTGCTGCTGTTCTCCTGTTTCTGAATCAACTGCTTCTCCTTCTGCTGCTCTTTCTGCTTCTCCTGCTGCTTTTCCTTCTCCTGCTCCTACTTCTGCTTCTCTTTCTGCTTCTCCTTCTGTTTCTCCTTCTCCTTCTCGTTCTTCTGCTTTTCCTTCTGCTTCTCCTTCTGCATCTTCTGCTTCTTCTGCTACTGCCTCTTCTTCTTCTGTTTTTTTTGCTTCTCCTTCTGCTTCTCCTTCTGCTTTTGCTTCTCTTTCTGCTTCTGCTTCTCCTTCTGCTTCTCCTGCTGCTGCTTCTTCTGCTTCTCCTGCTTCTCTTTCTGCTATTCCTTCTGTTTCTGCTTCTCCTTCTGCTTCTGCTGCTTCTCCTTCTTCTGTTTCTTCTGCTTCTGCTTCTCCTGCTTCTGCTTCTCCTGCTTCTCGCTCTGCTTCTCTTTCTGTTCTCCTTCTCCTTCTTCTGCTTCTCCTTCGGCTTCTGCTTCTCCTTCTGCTTCTGCTTCTGCTTCAATTTCTCCTTCTGCTTCTCATTCTGCTTCTGCGTCTTCTGTTCCTTCTGCTTCTCCTGCTTCTGCTTCTCCTACTTCTCGTGCTGCATCTCCTTCTGCGTCTCTTTCTGCTTCTGCTTATTCTTTTGCTTTTCCTACTCCTAATCCTTCTCTTTCGCCTTCTCCGTCTTCTTCTTCTGCTTCTCCTGCTGCTTCTGCTTCTGCTTATTCTACTATTTCTGTTTCTTCTGCTTCTGCTTCAGATTGTGCTTCTTCTGTTTCTCCTGCTTCAGATTCTGCTTCTGCTTCTTCGGCTTCTC
>NW_012297180.1:0-4424 GCF_000151885.1 Dipodomys ordii
ATCTTCAGCTTCTTCTGCTACTGCTTCTGCTTCTTCTGTTTCTTCTGTTTCTCCTTCTACTTCTCCGTCTGCTTTTGCTTCTGTTTCTGCTTCTACTTCTCCTTCTGGTTCTCCTTCTTCTTCTCCTGATTCTGCTTCTTCTGCTTCTCCTGCTTCTCCTTCTGCATCTCCTTCTGCTTGTGCTTGTCTTTATGCTTCTTCTTCTGCTTCTGCTTCTCCTTCTCCTTCTCCTTCTTTTGCTTCTCCTTTTGCTTCTGCTTCTTCTGCTTTTCCTTCTTCTCCTTCTGCTTCTGCTTCTTCTGCTTCTCATTCTTCATCTTCTTCTGCTTCTCTTTCTCATTCTTCTGCTTCTCCTTCTGATTCTCCTCCTGCTTCTTCTTCATCTGCTTTACCTGCTTCACTTTCTGCTTCTCCTTCTGCTTCTCCTTCTGTTTCTCCTTCTCCTTCTTGTTCTTCTGCTTCTCGTTCTGCTTCCGCTACAACTGCTACTGCTTCTATTTCTTCTGCTTCTCCTTCTGCTTTTGATTCTCTTTCTGCTTCTGCTTCTCCTTCTGCTTCTCATTCTGCTTCTCCAGATTCTGCTTCTTCTGCTTCTCCAGCTTCTCCTTCTGCTTCAGGTTCTGCTTCTGCTTCTTCGGATTCTTATGCTTCTGCTTCTCCTGCTTCTGCTTCTCCTGCTTCCCCTCCTTCTCTTTCTGCTTCTCCTTCTGTTTCTGCTTCTCCTTCTGCTTCTGCTTCTTGTCCTTCTCCTGTTTCTTCTGCTTCTGCTTCTCCTGTTTCTGCATCTCCTGCTTCTCCTTCTGCTGCTCTTTCTGCTTCTCCTGCTGCTTTTCCTTCTCCTGCTCCTTCTTCTGCTTCTCTTTCTGCTTCTCCTTCTGTTTCTCCTTCTCCTTCTCGTTCTTCTGCTTTTCCGTCTGCTTCTCCTTCTGCTTCTGCATCTTCTACTTCTTCTGCTACTGCCTCTGATTCTTCTGTTTCTTCTGCTTCTGCTTCTGCTTCTGCTTCTGCTTCTCCTTCTGCTTTTGCTTCTCTTTCTGCTTCTGCTTCTCCTTCTGCTTCTCCAGATTCTGCTTCTTCTGCTTCTCCTGCTTCCCCTTCTGCTTCAGGTTCTGCTTCTGCTTCTTCGGCTTCTTCTGCTTCTGCTTCTCCTGCTGCTGCTTCTTCTGCTTCTCCTGCTTCTCTTTCTGCTTCTCCTGCTTCTCTTTCTGCTTTTCCTTCTGTTTCTGTTTCTCCTTCTGCTTCTTCTCCTTCTTCTGTTTCTTCTGCTTCTGCTTCTCCTGCTTCTGCTTCTCCTGCTTCTCGTTCTGCTTCTCTTTCTGCTTCTCTTTCTGCTTCTCCTTCTCCTTCTTCTGCTTCTCCTTCTGCTTCTGCTTCTCCTTCTGCTTCTGCTGCAATTTCTCCTTCTGCTATTCCTTCTCCTTCTTGTTCTCCTTCTGCTTCTGCTTCTGCTCTTCTCCTTCTTCTGTTTCTTTAGCTTCTGTTTCTTCTGCTTCTTCTTCTTCTGTTTCTTCTGATGCTACTTCTGCTTCGCCTTCTCATCCTTCTCTTTTTGCTTCTACTTCTGCTTCTTCTGATAATCCTGCTTCTCCTTCTTGTTCTCCTTCTGTTTCTGCTTCTGTTTCTTCTTCTGCTTCTCTTTCTGCTGCTCCTTCTCCTTCTTCTGATTATCCCACTGCTTCTGCTTCTGCTCCTTTTGCTTATTCTTTTTCTTCTGCTTCTGCTTCTCCTGCTTCTGCTTCTTCTGCTTCTACTGCTTCTCCTTATGCTTCTCCTTATGCTTCTTCTTCTTCTTCTTCTTCTTCTTCTTCTTCTTCTACGTCTTCGTCTTCTTCTTCGTCTTCTTCTTCTTCTTCTTCTTCATCTTCTTCTTCTTCTTCTTCTTCTTCTTCATCTTCTTCTTTTCTTCTCCTTCTTCTTCTCTATCCTCTGCTTCTGCTTTTCCTGCTTCTTCTGCTTCTCCTGCTTCTCCTTCTGCATCTTCTTCTGCTTCTGCTTCTTCTTCTGCTTCTTCTTCTGCTTCTGCTTCTCCGTCTTCTGCTTCTCCTTCTGATTCTCCTTCTGCTTCTCCTTCTGCTGCTCCTTCTCCTTCTTCTGCTTCCCCCTCTGCTTCTGCTTCTTATGCTTCTTCTTTTTCTTCTGGTTCTGCTTCTCCTGCTTCTGCTTCTTATGCTTCTACTGCTTCTTTTCTTCTTTTGCTTCTTCTGCTTCTACTTCTCTTTTGCTTCTGCTTCTCCTGCTTGTTTTTCTGCTTCTTCTGCTGCTTCTCCTTCTGCTGCTTCTTCTACTTCTCCTTCTGCTTCTCTTTTTGCTTCTCTTTCTGCTTCTGCTTCTTCTGTTTCTCCTGCCTGAATTTCTGGTTCTACTTCTTCTGCTGCTTCTCCTTCTGCTTCTGCTTCTACTTCTGCTTCTGTTTCTGCTTCTTCTGCATCTTCTCTTTCGGCTTCTCCTGCTTCTGCTTCTTGTCCTCCTCCTGCTTCTCTTGCTGCTTCTCATTCTGCTTCTGCTTCTCCTTCTGCTTCTGCTTCTCCTCCTTCTCCTTCTCCTACTTCTGCTTCTCTTTCAGCTTCTGCTTCTTCTGCTTCTCCAGCTTCTCCTTCTGCATCTCCTTCTGCTTGTGCTTGTCCTTATGCTTGTTCTTCTGCCTCTGCTTCTCCTTCTCCTTCTTTTGCTTCACGTTTTGATTCTGCTTCTTCTGCTTTTCCTGCTTCTCCTTCTGCTTCTGCTTCTTCTGCTTCTCCTTCTGCATCTTCTTCTGCTTCTCCTTCTCCTTCCTCTTCTTCTCCTTCTGATTCTCCTTCTGCTTCTTCTTCTGCTTTACCTGCTTCTCTTTCTGCTTCTCCTTCTGCTTCTCCTTCTGTTTCTCCTTCTCCTTCTTGTTCTTCTGCTTTTCCTTCTGCTTTTCCTACTGCTTCTGCTACAACTGCTACTGCTTCTACTTCTTCTGTTTCTTCTGCTACTCCTTCTGCTTTTGATTCTCTTTCTGCTTCTGCTTCTCCTTCTGCTTCTCATTCTGCTTCTCCAGATTCTGCTTCTTCTGTTTCTCCTGCTTCTCCTTCTGCTTCAGGTTCTGCTTCTGCTTCTTCGGATTCTTATGCTTCTGGTTCTCCTGCTTCTGCTTCTTCTGCTTCCCCTCCTTCTCTTTCTGATTCTCCTTCTGTTTCTGCTTCTCCTTCTGCTTCTGCTTCTTGTCCTTCTCCTGTTTCTTCTGCTTCTGCTTCTCCTGCTTCTGCTTCTTCTGCTTTTCCTGCTTCTCTTTCTGCTTCTCCTTCTGCTTCTGCTCCTCCTTCTGCTTATGCTCCTTCTATTTCTTCTTTTTCTTCTTCTTCTGCTTCTCCCGCTCTGCTTCTTCTACTTCTCCTGCTTCTCGTTCTGCTTCTCTTCGTCGGCTTCTCTTTCTACTTCTCCTTCTGCTTCTTCTGATTCTGCTTCTTCTCCTTCTGCTTCTCCTTCTGCTTCTGCTTCTTCTGCTTCTCCTGCTACTCCTTCTGCATCTCCTTCTGCTTGTGCTTTTCCTTCTGCTTCTTCTTCTGCTTCTGCTTCTCCTTCTTCTGCTTCTCCGTCTGTTTCTGCTTCTTCTGTTTTTCCTGCTTCTCCTTCTGCTTCTCATTCTTCTTCTCCTTCTGTTTCTCCTTCTCGTTATTCTGCTATTCCTTCTGCTTCTCTATCTGCTTCTGCGTCTTCAGCTTCTTCTGCTACTGCTTCCCTCTTCTGCTTCTTCTGTTTCTTCTGCTTCTCTTTCTGCTTTTCCTTCTGCTTTTGCTTCTCTTTCTGCTTCTGCTTCTCCTTCTGGTTCTCCTTCTTCTCCAGATTCTGCTTCTTCTGCTTCTCCTGCTTCTCCTTCTGCTTCAGTTCTGCTTCTGCTTCTTCTGTTTCTATTTCTGCTTCTCCTTCTGCTTCTGCTTCTCTTTCTGCTTCTGCTTCTTATCCTTCTTCTATTTCTTTTGATTCTGCTTCTGCTGCTTCTGCTTCTCCTGCTTCTCCTTCTGTTTCTCTTTATGCTTCTCCTTCTGCTTCTCCTTCTTCTGCTTCTACTTCTGCTTCTGCTTCTGCTTCTCCTTCTGCTGCTCTTTCTGCTTCTCCTGCTGCTTTTCCTTCTCCTGCTCCTTCTTCTGCTTCTCTTTCTGCTTCTCCTTCTGTTTCTCCTACTCCTTCTCCTTCTCGTTCTTCTGCTTTTCCTTCTGCTTCTCCTTCTGCTTCTGCATCTTCTGCTTCTTCTGCTACTGCCTCTGCTTCTTCTGTTTCTTCTGCTTCCCCTTCTGCTTCTCCTTCTGCTTTGGCTTCTCTTTCTGCTTCTGCTTCTGCTTCTGCTTCTCCAGATGCTGCTTCTTCTGCTTCTCCTGCTTCTCCTTCTGATTCAGGTTCTGCTTCTGCTTCTTCTGCTTCTGCTTCTCCTGCTGCTGCTTCTTCTGCTTCTCCTGCGTCTC
>NW_012297181.1:0-2122 GCF_000151885.1 Dipodomys ordii
TATGAAGAAAGAACTTTTTTGGTAGTAAAGACAAATTTTCACAGATATTAATATCAATTGGGTATATATTCCTTAAGGCCTTCAGGAAGGATGCTGTGACCATGTTGGTGGAAACTGACTTCTTTGAGACCTACTTCACAATGTGCAGACACCATTCCAAGCACTGCACTTGCATTAGGGTAATTTTAGTGCTCATGTCTGTTCTTCAAGTTAGGAAATGAATTAAGTATTTTATTAAAAACAGAAGTAGGCAAGAAGGCCAAACAAATTTCCCAAGTACCTAAGACTGATCAGTTGTCGACCTATAATTCAAATCCAGGTTTCCATCAGGCATATCTGAGACTATTCTCTGTAACATTCATTACCTTTAAAGAGTTATGGAGCGGATGAACTCACATTATCTTCCTAATTATGGTTATAAGGGCAATAACAATGCTACAGAATATAAGCATTTTTAAATGAAAAGGGTGTGGATAATGAGAGTGAAAGTGATCTTTATACCAAATAAAGATCGGTTTAATTTCTACAAAAATCCTGAATGAACATCACTCACCGTCCACTGTTTATTATTCCTGGAGTAATTCCTTAAGGAGAACAAATCCCCTTTTTCTTATGAACACAGGCTTTTATCATTAAGTACCTTGAATACACAGGGAATAGTTTTCATGGATATATAATACAAAAGAAATATTTTTGTGACTAGTTACTTTCTTGTTGTACTAAAGAAAATCTATTCCCTATTCTAAAACTTATATCAATTTAACTGATATTAGTTTTATCAGTATAAATTAGGTGTGGATAATATATGTAATGTATTCTATTACATAACATATAAATGATATATTTATAATACAAGTATCATTATTGATATTCTATAAATTACATTCTATAAATATTATGAATAATATATGTATAAAACTGGTTTTAATATTATACTGTGAAGGATACAAGGAATGACAACTTTATTTAACTAAATATATTTGTATGTTTTAGTCACATAATTTCTTTTTGTGCCAGTACTGATACTTGAACTATTGTCTGGGTCTTGTCCCTGAGCCATTTCACTTAGACTGGCTTCATATAGCTATCTTCAGATCTCAGCCCCTAAGTAGCTGGGATTACAGATATGAATGATGTTATATATTGTTTTATTGTGAAAATACTGTACAAAGGGGTTACAATTACATGGGAAAGATAGTGAGTACATTTGTTATCAAGCATTGTAGCCTCCTCCTTTGTTTACCCTTCCCATCCCTTCCCATCCTCCCTACACCCACACCCAATCCTCCCCCCCCAAGTTGTAAAGTTCGTTTTTGACATGACAACTTGTACTTCTCATTGTTGCAACCGGTCCTCATGTTATATTTTTTGAATTCCATCCTTGGCATGTTCCTACATAATTATTTCTGAATGTTCAATTATGTTATGATATTCCATTTGTAAACCAATTCTGAATAAATAACTACTTATTGGGTAAAATGCTATGTTGCAATCGAACTTGTAAGGACCCTACTTTACTATCCATTTTCAAAGACATTTCTAATTTAATTCCTGGACAGATGAGCAGAGAAATTAAATTATGTATGCATAATATATGTAAAATACTATATTACATAAAATATAAATGATATGTTTATAATAGATGCATAATTAGGGATATTCTATAATTAATATAAATAATATATTATAAAACTGGTTTTAATATTATACTGTTAAGGATACAAGGAATGTCAACAACCCTATCTTAACTGTCTCATTTTCAACAGTATATAAACTATGCTATGAACATATAACTCAAGAAAGCACACCTCTGTATTCATGTATTCACCTTCAAATATTCTCCTCATCATTATGAGGACAAGAAGTGGCACTGTGGTTCAAGTGGTAGAAGGCTCTCCTTGAGCTGAAGAACTCAGTGATATGTTAACACCCAGGTCCTGAAATTAAACCCGAGGACCGACAAAAATACAATTTGAAGAATTAAAGCATTAGGGCTGGGAAGGAGACTCAGTGGTAGAGTGCTTGTCTTGCATTCATGAAGTCCTGGGTTCAATTCCTCAGCACCACATAAGAAGAAAAAGTGGAAATGGCTTTGTGGCTCAAGTGGTAGAGCACTAGCCTT
>NW_012297182.1:0-2302 GCF_000151885.1 Dipodomys ordii
TTCGAGCGGTTGCTTCTTTGAGGATTTGCTGTTGGAGAATTTAATTTTTTGAGTCCTTAAGTATATTTTAGATGTGAGACCTTGTCTATTTTATG
Source organism: Dipodomys ordii (assembly GCF_000151885.1). NCBI lineage: Eukaryota > Metazoa > Chordata > Mammalia > Rodentia > Heteromyidae > Dipodomys > Dipodomys ordii. The sequence continues at coordinate 96 of NW_012297182.1, forward strand.
TCTCATGAAATCTTCTACCAGAACGTAGGATTTCTATTGATCTTGCTAACTATGACCTTTGCTTTGCAGAAGCTCTGATGTTTCATGTAATCCCATTTGTCCAAATTTTCTTTGATTTTTGTTTTTTGACTATTATAATATGTTTATTGTATACAGACTCCATTAGCACTTGGAATTTATAATTCCTTCGCATCTTGTAATAGCAAATTACTAGTTTCATAAAGAGATGAATTAAAAAATTTCTTAACTTATCTTTCTTTACTCTTTGTTTCTGGCTCTCTATAAAGAAATTTTCGGCCTGTACTAAAAAGCTCTCGAGTTTATCCTATTCCGTCATGCAATGTTTTCATGGTGTCTTCTTTTATTTTGAGGTCTTTGATCCATTTGGATTTGATTCTCATGCAGGGTGATATATACGGATCTAGCTTTAGTTTTCTACAGGTGTTTAACCAATTGTGCCAACATCATTTACTCAAAATGCTGTCTTTCTTCCATTCTATTTTTTTGCTCCCTTGTCAAACATTCGGTGGCTATAGGTCAGGGGATTCATTTCTGAGTCTTCAGTCCTATTCCATTGGTCCTCATGTCTGTTCTTGTGCCAGAACCAAGCTGTTCTTATTACTATGGCTTTTTAGTAGAGTTTGAAATTTGGAACTGATATTGCTCCAGTGCTGTTCTTTCTGCTAAGGATTGACAACCTTAAGCCATCATTATACTTAATGGTGAAAAGTTAAGGACATTTCTTATAAATTCAGGAATGAGATAAGGATGTCTGCTCTCTCCACTACTCTTCAACTTAGTATTAGAATGCTAGATGGGGCAATAATACAAGATGCTAACTTACATGGGATCCAAATAGAGAAAGATGAAGTACTCCACTCCCAAGTTACTTGAGCTGATCAGAAACTTTTGCAAACTAGCCGTGTATAAAGTTCACCCTCAGAAATAAATGGCTTTCCTGTATTCCAATAACGATATGAGTGTGGCTGAAATTGGGAAAGCAACCCCGTTTTAATAACCATACAAAAAATAAAATACCTAGGAGTTAACTTAAGAGGTGAAGGACCTCTATGATGGAAATTTAAAAACCTGAAAAGAAAAGGAAAGCATAACTCAGGAAGTGGGCAACCTCCCACGCTCATGGATTGGGAGGATTAACATCATGAAAATGGTGATACTGCCAAAGGCTATATCCAAATTCAATGTGATACTTATCAATATCCCAATCTCACTCTTCAATGAAATAGAAGAAGCAATCCAAAAAGTCAGATGGAACAATAAAAGACCCGGAATAGCAAAGAGGTCTTTGTGATAACCTTGCCTGTAGCTCAGAAAACACTTAATTCTTAGGTCTGGATGATTGTTCCTAGATAGTGAATTACTTAAGTGTAATTTGAATGCATAAAACATGCATATAAAAATAACACATTTTCATCTCATGCGAAAACAACCTTTTTTCCATCTCAAATTTATTTCCTGAAAGGCATTTTTAGAGAGAATCTATTTTCATTTTTAGATGAAAGGCTTGTAGGAAACTATGTTCATAATCTGGCTCCTCCTACCGCACCTCAACACCTAAAACACAAATCTCACAACGCATTTACAAGAAACAATAAAAAAAAAAACCTGGGAATTCTCAGATGCTGAACGTTTTTACAAAACCCAGAATAAAACTCTGCTGTCTGAGGGAGGGGCTCTCTGAATAAATTAACAAACTCAAAAAAGCAGCCAGGAGTACAAGATGTGAGTGTCCCTGGCTGCTACTCCATGGACAAGGAGCATGGAAGGGCTTCCTGAGCCTACTGGAGAGAGCATGGAAGAAGTTTCCTTGCCAGCCTGAGTACAAAAGTTGGAATCACCCCTCCTGGGCCTGTCTTTCTTGTCTTCTCCCCACAGCAGAGCAGAATAGTCCTGTGCACCATGAAGGATAAATATTGTACAAGCTGACCCACAGACTGGCTTCAGTTTTATCTGTACTCTTTCCTAGGTGGGCAGCCTCTGCGCTTTAGTGTATGTGTGCTCCCAGGGGCTGATCCTCAGGGCCCAGGCCCACGGAGCAGCATGTGATAGATGTGAGTCAGTGACATTGTGTCATTCATGCAGCAGCTACCAGGTTGCTGCCCTAGCCCAACAGCAGTGCACCCTGATCTTCTCCCACAGTCCCAGGAGAGGTGCACACAGGTCCGATATGGTCATGCTGCCACTAG
>NW_012297183.1:0-4423 GCF_000151885.1 Dipodomys ordii
TCTTCTCCTTATGCTTCTTCTTCTTCTTCTTCTTCTTCTTCTTCTTCTTCTTCTTCTTCTTCTTCTTCTTCTTCTTTGTCTTCTTCTTCTTCTTCTTCTTCTTTGTCTTCTTCTTCTTCTTCCTCTTCTTCTTCTTCTTCTTCTTCTTCTTCTTCTTCTTCTTCTTCTTCTTCTTCTTCTTCTTCTTCTTCTGCTTCTGCTTCTGCTTCTTCTTCTTCTCATTCTTCTGCTTCTGCTTTTCCTGCTTCTTCTGCTTCTAATGCTTCTCTTTCTGCTTCTCATTCTGATTCTTCTTCTCCATCTGCTTTTCCTATTGCTTCTGCTCCCCTTCCTTCTCCTTCTTCTTCTCCTACTTCTGCTTCTCCTTCTGCTTCTGCATCTTCTGTTTCTCCTGCTTCTCCTGCTTCTGCTTCTCCTGCTTCTCCTACTTCTCGTGCTGCTTTTCCTTCTGCTTCTCTTTCTGCTTCTGCTTATCCTTTTGCTTCTCCTACTCCTAATCCTTCTCTCTCGCCTTCTCCGTCTTCTTCTTCTGCTTCTCCTGCTGCTTGTGCTTATTTACTATTTCTGTTTCTTCTGCTTCTGCTTCATATTGTGCTTCTTCTGTTTCTCCTGCTTCAGATTCTGCTTCTGCTTCTTCGGCTTCTCCTGTTTCTTCTCCTTCTGCTTCTCCTGCTTCTTCTGCTTCTCCTGCTTCTTCTGCTTCTCCTGCTTCTCTTTCTGCTTCTCCTTCTGCTTCTGTTTCTACTTCTGCTTCTTCTTCTGCTCTTCTCCTTCTTCTGTTTCTTTTGCTTATGTTTCTTTTGCTTCTTCTTCTTCTGTTTCTTCTGATTCTACTTCTGCTTCTCCTTTTTCTCCTCTTTCTGCTTCTACTTCTGCTTCTTCTGATTCTCCTGTTTCTCGTTCTTCTTCTTCTGTTTCTTCTTCTCTTTCTGCTTCAACTTCTCCTTCTGCTGCTCCTTCTCCTTCTCCTTCTTCTGCTTCTCCCCACTGCTTCTGCTTCTGCTTCTTTTGCTTATTCTTTTTCTTCTGCTTCTGCTTCTCCTGCTTCTGATTCTTCTGCTTCTACTGTTTGTCCTTATGCTTCTCCTTATGCTTCTCTTTATGCTTCTTCTTCTTCTTCTTCTTCCTTGTCTTCTTCTTCTTCTTCTTCTTCTTCTTCTTCTTCTTCTTCTTCTTCTTCTTATTCTTCTTCTTCTTCTTCTTCTTCTTCTTCTTCTTCTTCTTCTTCTTCTTCTACTGCTGCTGCTGCTGCTGCTGCTGCTGCTTCTTCTTCTCTTTCTTCTGCTTCTGCTTTTCCTGCTTCTTCTGCTTCTAATGCTTCTCTTTCTGCTTCTCATTCTGCTTCTCCTTCTGCTTCTCCTATTGCTTCTGCTGCCCTTCCTTCTCCTTCTTCTTCTCTTACTTCTGCTTCTCCTTCTGCTTCTGCTTCTTCTGCTTCTCCTGCTTCTCCTTCTGCATCTTCTTCTGCTTCTCCTTCTGCTACTTCTTCTGCTTCTCCTACTTCTGCTCTCCTTCTGATTCTCGTTCTGCTTCTCCTTCTCCTGCTCCTACTGCTTCTTCCTCTGATTCTGATTCTTATGCTTATTCCTTTTCTTCTGTTTCTGCTTCTCCTGCTTCTGCTTCTTCTGCTTCTACTGCTTCTCCTTATGCTTCTCCTTATGCTTCTCCTCCTTCTTCTTCTTCTTCTTTTTCTTCTTTTTCTTCTTCTTCTTCTTCTTCTTCTTCTTCTTCTTCTTCTTCTTCTTCTTCTTCTTCTTCTTCTTCTTCTTCTTCTTCTTCTTCTTCTTCTTCTTCTTCTCTTTCTTCTGCTTCTGCTTTTCCTGTTTCTTCTGCTTCTACTGCTTCTCTTTCTGCTTCTCGTTCTGCTTCTGCTTCTCCTTCTGCTTCTCCTATTGCTTCTGCTGCTCTTCTTTCTCCTTCTCCTGCTTCTACTTCTTCTTCTGCTTCTGCTTCTTCTGCTTCTCCTGCTTCTCCTTCTGCATCTCCTTCTGCTTGTGCTTGTCCTTATGTTTCTTCTTCTGCTTCTGCTTCTCCTTCTGCTTCTTCTGCTTCTCCTTCTGATTGTCTTTCTGCTTCTCCTTCTGTTTTTCCTTCTCCTTCTCGTTCTTCTGCGTTTCCTTCTGCTTCTCCTACTGCTGCAACTGCTACTGTTTCTGTTCTTCTGTTTCTTCTGCTTCTCCTTCTGCTTTTGATTCTCTTTCCGCTTCTGCTTCTCATTCTGCTTATCCAGATTCTGCTTCTTCTGCTTCTCCTGCTTCTCCTTCTGCTTTTGATTCTCTTTCTGCTTCTCCTTCTGCTTCTCATTCTGCTTATCCAGATTCTGCTTCTTCTGCTTCTCCTGCTTCTCCTTCTGCTTCAGGTTCTGCTTCTGCTTCTTCGGATTCTTAAGCTTCTGCCAATCCTGCTTCTTCTTCTTCTGCTTCCCCTCCTTCTCTTTCTGCTTCTCCTTCTGTTTCTGCTTCTCCTTCTGCTTCTGCTTCGTGTCCTTCTCATGTTTCTTCTGCATCTGCTTCTCCTGTTTCTGCATCTCCTGCTTCTCCTTCTGCTGCTCTTTCTGCTTCTCCTGCTGCTTTTCCTTCTCCTGCTCCTTCTTCTGCTTCTCTTTCTGCTTCTCCTGTTTCTCCTTCTCCTTCTCCTTCTCGTTCTTCTGCTTTTCCTTCTGCTTCTACTTCTGCTTCTGCATATTCTGCTTCTTCTGGTACTGCCTCTGCTTCTCATGTTTCTTCTGCTTCTCCTTTTGCTTTTGCTTCTCTTTCTGCTACTGCTTCTCCTTCTGCTTCTCCAAATTCTGCTTCTTCTGCTTCTCCTGCTTCTCCTCCTGCTTCAGGTTCTGCTTCTGCTTCTTCAGCTTCTTCTGCTTCTGCTTCTCCTGCTGCTGCTTCTTCTGCTTCTCCTGCTTCTCTTTCTGCTTTTCCTTCTGTTTCTGCTTCTCCTTCTGCTTCTGCTTCTTCTCCTTCTTCTGTTTTTTTCTGTTTCTGCTTCTCCTGCTTCTGCTTCTCCTGCTTCTGGTTCTGCTTCTTTTTCTGCTTCTCCTTCTCCTTCTCCTTCTGCTTCTCCTTCTGCTTCTGCTTCTCCTTCTGTTTCTTCTTCTGCTTCAATTTCTCCTTCTGCTTCTCATTCTGCTTCTGCGTGTTCTGTTTCTTCTCCTTCTCCTATTTCTCGTGCTGCTTCTCCTTCTGCGTCTCTTTCTGCTTCTGCTTATCCTTTTGCTTCTCCTATTCCTCATCCTTCTCTTTCGCCTTCTCCTTCTTCTTCTTCTGCTTCTCCTGGTGCTTCTGCTTCTGCTTATTCTACTATTTCTGTTTCTTCTGCTTCTGCTTCAGATTGTGCTTCTTCTGTTTCTCCTTCTGCTTCAGATTCTGCTTCTGCTTCTTCGGCTTCTCCTGTTTCTTCTGCTTCTGCTTCTCCTGCTTCTTCTGGTTCTCCTGCTTCTCTTTCTGCTTCTCCTTCTGCTTCTGCTTCTCCTTCTGCTTCTGCTTCTGCTCTTCTCCTTCTTCTGTTTCTTCTGCTTCTGCTTCTCCTGCTTCTTCTTCTTCTGCTTCTCCTATTTCTCCTTCTGCTTCTCCGTCTCCTTCTCCTTCTCCTTCAATTTCTCCTTCTTGTGCTTCTCATTCTTCTTCTGCTTCTCCTGCTTCTGCTTCTTCTGTTTCTCCTTCTGCTTCTCCTTCTGCTTCTCTGTCTGCTTCTTATTCTCCTTCTGCTCCTCCTACTCCTAATCCTTCTCTTTCTCCTTCTTCTTCTTCTGCTTCTCGTTCTGCTTCTGCTTCTTCTGCTTGTTCTGTTTCTTCTGATTCTGCTTTTCCAGCTTCTGCTGCTTCTGCTTCTCCTTCTGCTTCAGGTTCTCCTTCTGGTTCTTGGGCTTCTTCTGTTTCTTCTGCTTCTGCTTCTCCTGCTACTGATTCTTCTGCTTCTCTTTCTGCTTCTCCTTCTGCTTCTGCTTCTGCTTCAATTTCTCCTTCTGCTTCTCATTCTGCTTCTGCGTCTTCTGTTTCTTCTGCTTCTCCTGCTTCTGCTTCTCCTGCTTCTCCTACTTCTCTTGCTGCTTCTCCTTCTGCGTCTCTTTCTGCTTCTGCTTATCCTTTTGCTTCTCCTACTCCTAATCCTTCTCTTTCGCCTTCTCCTTCTTCTCCATCTGCTTCTCCTGGTGCTTCTGCTTCTGCTTATTCTACTATTTCTGTTTCTTCTGCTTCTGCTTCAGATTGTGCTTCTTCTGTTTCTCTTTCTGCTTCAGATTCTGCTTCTGCTTCTTTGGCTTCTCCTGTTTCTTCTGCTTCCGCTTCTCCTGCTTCTTCTGCTTCTCCTGCTTCTCTTTCTGCTTCTGCTTCTCCTTGTGCTTCTGCTTCTGCTCTTCTCTTTCTTCTGTTTCTTTTGCTTCTGTTTCTTCTGCTTCTTCTTCTTCTGTTTCTTCTGATTCTACTTCTGC
>NW_012297184.1:0-4422 GCF_000151885.1 Dipodomys ordii
TGCTGTGTCCCGCTGTGTCCCGCTGTGTCCCCCGCTGTGTCCTGCTGGGTCCCGCTGTGTCCCCGCTGTGTCCCTGCTGTGTCCGGCTGTGTCCCCCGCTGTGTCCCGCTGTGTCCCGCTATGTCCCCCGCTGTGTCCCGCTGTGTCCCCGCAGGTTCACCGCTGTTTCACGCTGTGTCCTGCTGTGTTCCGTGGTGTCCCGCTTTGTCCCCCGCTGTGTCCCGTTGTGTCCCCAGCTGTGTACCTCGCTGTGTCCCGCTGTGTACACGCTGTATCGACGCTGGGTCCCACTGGGTCCCGCTGTGTCCTCCCTGTGTCCCCAGCTATGTCCCGCCGTGTCTGCCACTGTGTACCGCTGTGTCTACTGCTTTGTCCCCGCTTTGTCCTGCTGTGTCCCGCTGTGTCCTCGCTGTGTCCCCTGCTGTCTCCCGCTTTGTTCCCCGCTTTGTTCTGCTGTGTCACGCTGTGTCCTCCCTGTGTCCCCCGCTGTATCCCGCTGTGTCGCCGCTATGTCCCCAGCTGTGTCCCGCTGTGTTCCGCTGTGTCCCCCGCTGTGTCCCGCTATGTTCCCGCAGTGTCCCGTTGTGTCCCGCTGTGTCCTCGCTGTGTCCCCCGCTGTGTCCCGTTGTGTCCCCAGCTGTGTACCTCGCTGTGTCCCGCTGTGTCCCCGCTGTATCGACGCTGGGTCCCACTGGGTCCCGCTGTGTCCTCCCTGTGTCCCCAGCTATGTCCCGCCGTGTCCGCCAGTGTGTCCCGCTGTGTCTACTGCTTTGTCGCCGCTGTGTCCCGCTGTGTCCCGCTGTGTCCTCGCTGTGTCCCATGCTGTGTTCTGCTGTGGCCTCGCTTTTTTCCTCGCTGTGTCCCGCTGTGTACCCCTCTGTGTCCCCCGCTGTTTCCCGCTGTGTCCCCCGCTGTGTTCCTGCTGTGTCCCCGCTGTGTCCCGCTGTGTCCCGCTGTGTACTGCTGCGTCCCCCGCTGAGTCCCGCTGTGTCCCCGCTGTGTCCCAATGTGTCCTCGCTCTGTCCCCCGCTGTGTACCGCTGTGTCCTTCCTGTGTCCCCCGCTGTGTCCCCCGCTATGTCCCGCTGTGTCCCCCGCTGTGTCCCGCTCTGTCCTTGCTGTGTCCCCCACTGTGTGCCGCTGTGTCCTCGCTGTGTCCCCCGCTGTGTCGCGCTGTGTCCTTTTGTGTCACGCTGTTTCCCCGCTCTGTCCCTCTGTGTACCTCGCTGTGTCCAGCTTTGTCCCCGCTGTGTCTCGCTGTGTCCCACGCTCTGTCCCACACTGTGTCCCGCAGTGTCCCCCGCTGTGTCCTGCTGTGTAACCCGCTGTGTCCCGCTGTGTCCCCCGCTGAGTCCCCGCTGTGTCACCGCTGTGTCCCGCTGTTTCCTCGCTGTGTCCCCTGCTTTCTCCCTCTCTGTCCCCCGCTGTGTCTCACGCTTTGTCCCTGCTGTGTCCCACTGTGTCCTGCTGTGTCCGGCTGTGTACTGCTGTGCCCTGCTGAGTCCAGCTGTGTCCCCGCTGTGTCCCAATGTGTCCTCGCTGTATCCCCCCCTGTGTGTCCCCGCTGTGTCCCCGCTCTATCGACGCTGTGTTCCGCTGTGTCCCGCTGTGTCCTCCCTGTGTTTCCCACTGTGTCCCGCTATGTACCCCTCTGTGTCCCTCGCTGTGACCCGCTGTGTCCCGCTGTGTGCTGCTGTGCCCCCCGCTGTGTCCACGCTGTGTCCCGCGCTGGGTCTCGCTGGGTCTCCCCTGTTTCCCCTGCTGTGTCCCGCTGTGTCCGGCTGAGTCCCCCGCTGTGTCCCCCGCTGTGTCTCCCGCTGTGTCCCGCTTTGTCCCCCCTGTGTCCCCCACTGTGTCCCGCTTTTTCCCTGCTGTGTCCCCGCTGTGTCCCGCTGTGTCCCGCTGTGTCCCCCGCTGTGTCCCGCTTTGTCCCCCCTGTGTCCCCCACTGTGTCCCGCTGTGTCCCCTGCTGTGTCCCCGCTGTGTCACACTGTGTTCCACTGGGTCCGGATGTGTCCTGGCTGTGTCTCCCACAGTGTTCTGCTGTGTCCTTGTGTGTCCCCCGCTGTGTCCCGGTGAGTTCCGCGCTGTGTCCCGCTGTGTCCCCGCTGTGTGTCCTCTATGTCCCGCTGTGTACCCAGCTGTGTCCAGCTGTGTCACCGCTGTGTTCCGCTGTGTCCCCTCTCTGTCCCCCGCTATCCCCTCCTGTGTCCAATGCTGTCTACCGCTGTGTCCCGCTGTGTCCCCCATTTTGTCCGGCTGTGTCCCCGCAGTGTCGTCGCTGTGTCCCGATGTGACACACTGTGACTCGTGGTGTCCCGCTTTGTCCCCCGCTCTGTCCCCCGCTGTGTCCCGCTGTGTCCCCCTCTGTGTCCCGCTGTGTCCTGCTGTGTCCCCCCTGTGTCCCGCTGTATCCCGCTGTATTCGTGGTGTCCCGTTTGTCCCCCGCTGTGTCCCCCGCTGAGTCCCCGCTTTGTCCCCGCTGTGACCCGCTGTGTCCCGCTGTGTCCCGCTATGTCCCCCACTGTGTCCCGTTGTGTCCCCAGCTATGTACCCTGCTGTGTCACGCTGTGTCCCCGCTGTATCGACGCTGTGTCCCGCTGGGTCCCGCTGTGTACTCTCTGTGTTCCACACTGTGTCCCGCTGTGTCCCCCGCAGTGTCCCTCGCTGTTTCCCGCTGTGTCCCCCGCTGTGTCCCTGCTGTGCCCCGCTGTGTCCCGCTGTGTACTGCTGTGTCCCCCTCTGAGTCCCGCTGTGTCCCCGCTGTTTCCCAATGTGTCCTCACTGTGTCCCCCACTATGTCCCGCTGTGTCCCCCCTGTGTCCCCTGCTGTGTCCCCTGCTCTGTCCCACTGTGTCCCCCGCTGTGTCCCTGCTGTGTCCCCGCTGTGTCCCGCTGTGTCCCGCTGTGTCCCCCACTGATTCCCGCTGTGTCCCAGATGTGTCCCGCTGTGTCCTCGCTGTTTCCGCTGCTGTGTCCCCTTTGTCCCCTCTGTGTCCCCCGCTGTGTCCCGCTGTGTCCCCCGCTGTGTCCCGCTGTGTCCGCCTCTGTGTCCCGCTGTGTCCCCTGCTGTGTCCCTGCTGTGTCCCGCTGTGTTCCGCTGTGTCACGCTGTATCCTCGCTGTGTCTCCCGCAGAGTCCCGCAGTGTCCTCGCTGTGTCTCTCACTGTGTCCTGCTTTGTCCACTGCTGTGTCCCGCTGTGTACCCCTCTGTGTCCCCCGCTGTGTCCCGCTGTGTCCCGCTTTGTCCCCCGCTGTGTCACTGCTGTGCTCCGCTGTGTACCGCTGTGTCTCGCTGTGTACTGCTGTGTCCCCCGCTGAGTCCTGCTGTGTCCCCGCTGTGTCCCAATGTGTCCTCGCTGTGTCCCCCGCTGTGTCCCTCTGTGTCCCCCCTGTGTCCCCAGCTGTGTCCCGCTGGATCCCTCTGTGTCCCCTGCTGTGTACCCTGCTCTGTCCCACTGTGTCCCCCGCTGTGTCCCGCTGTGTCCCACTGTGTCCTGTTGTGTCCTGCTATGTCCCACACTGTGTCCCGTTGTGTCCCCAGCTGTGTACCCCGCTGTGTCCCGCTGTGTCCCCGCTCTATCGATGCTGTGTCCCTCGCTGTTTCCCGCTGTGTCCCCCGCTGTGTCCTGCTGTGTCCTCCCTGTGGCCCCGCTGTGTCCCGCTGTGTCCCCGGTTGTGTCCCGCTGGGTCCCCTGCTGTGTCACTGCTGTGACCCGCTGTGTTCCACTGTGTCCCGCTGTGTCCTTGCTGTGTCTACCGCAGTGTCCCGCAGTGTCCTCGCTGTGTCCCCCGCTGTGTCCTGCTTTGTCCACTGCTGTGTCCCGCTGTGTACCCTCTGTGTCATCCGCTCTGTCCCTGCTGTGACCCGCTGTGTCCCGCTGTGTACTGCTGTGTCCCCCCTGAGTCCCGCTGTTTCCCCGCTGTGTCCCAATGTGTCCTCGCTGTGTCCCCCTCTGTGTCCCGCTGTGTCCCTCCTGTGTCCCCCGCTGTGTCTCACGCTTTATTCCGTCTGTGTCCCACTGTGTCCCGCTGTGTCCCGCTGTGCCCACACTGTGTCCCGTTGTGTCCACAGCTGTGTACCCCGCTGTGTCCCGCTGTGTCCCCGCTGTATCGTCGCTGTGTCCCACTGGGTCATGCTGTGTCCTCCCTGTGTTCCCTGCTGTGTCGCGCTGTGTCCCCGCTGTGTGCCCGCTGTGTCCCGCTGTGTACTTCGTTGTGTCCAGCTGTGTCACCGCTGTGTCCTCGCTGTGTCCCCCGCTGTGTCCCACTGTGTCCTCACTGTGTCCCCCTCTGTGTCCCACTGTGTCCCGCTGTGTCCTAGCTGTGTCCCCCGCTGTGTCCCGTTGTGTCCCCGCTGGGTCACAAGCTTGTCATACTGTGTCCCGCTGTGTCCCGCTATGTTCCCGCAATGTCCCCGCTG
>NW_012297185.1:0-4421 GCF_000151885.1 Dipodomys ordii
ATCATCATTCTGCTTCTGCTTCTCCTGCTTCTGCTTCTTCTGCTTCTCCTGCTTCTCCTTCTCATTCTCCTTCTCTTTCTGCTTCTGCTTATCCTTCTGTTTCTCCTACTCCTAATACTTCTCTTTCTCCTTGTTCTTCTTCTGCTTCTCGTTCTTCTTCTGCTTCTTCTGCTTGTTCTGTTTCTTCTGCTTCTACTTTTCCAGCTTCTGCTGCTTCTGCTTCTCCTTCTGCTTCAGGTTCTCCTTCTGTTTCTTGGGCTTCTTCTGTTTCTTCTGCTTCTGCTTCTCCTGCTACTGCTTCTTCAGCTTCTTCTGCTTCTCTTTTGCTTCTCCTTCTGCTTCTGCTTCTCCTTCTGCTCCTTCTCTTTCTTCTGTTTCTTCTTCTTCTTCTTCTTCTTCTTCTTCTTCTTCTTCTGCTCCTCCAGCTTCTGCTTCTTCTGCTTCTCCTGCTTGTCCTCCTCCTTCTGCTTCTCCTTCTCCTTCTTCTCCTTCTCTTTCTGCTTCTGCTTCTGCTTCTTCTGATTCTCCAACTTCTCCTTCTTCTTCTCCTTCTGTTTCTGCTTCGCTTTCTGCTTCTGCATCTCCTTCGGCTTCACATTCTCCTGCTCTTTCTCCTTCTTCTGTTTCTCCCTCTGCTTCTGCTTCTTATGCTTCTTCTTTATCTTCTGCTTCTGTTTCTCCTGCTTCTGCTTCTTGTGCTTCTACTGCTTCTTCTTCTGCTTCTACTTCTTCTGCTTCTACTCCTCTTTCTGCTTCTGCTTCTCCTGCTTGTTTTTCTGCTTCTTCTGCTGCTTCTCCTTCTGCTGCTTCTTCTACTTCTCCTACTGCTTCTCTTTTTGCTTCTCCTTCTGCTTCTGCTTCTGTTTCTTCTGTTTCTCCTGCCTGAATTTCTGGTTCTACTTCTTCTGCTGTTTCTCCTTCTGCTTCTGCTTCTACTTCTTCTTCTGTTTCTGCTTCTTCTGCTTCTTCTCTTTCGGCTTCTCCTTCATCTTCTGCTTCTTCTGCTTCTCCTGCTTCTCCTTCTGCATCTCCTTTTGCTTGTGCTTGTCCTTATGCTTCTTCTTCTGCCTCTGCTTCTCCTTCTCCTTCTTTTGGTTCTCCTTTTGCTTCTAGTTCTTCTGCTTTTCCTGCTTCTCCTTCTGCTTCTGCTTCTTCTGCTTCTCCTTCTACATCTTCTTCTGCTTCTGCTTCTCCTTCTCCTTCTTCTGCTTCTCCTTCTTATTCTCCTTTTGCTTCTTCTTTTTCTGCTTTACCTGCTTCTCTTTCTGCTTCTCCTTCTGCTTCTCCTTCTGTTTCTCCTTCTCCTTCTTTTTCTTCTTCTTTTCCTTCTGCTTCTCGTTCTGCTTCTGCTTCAACTGCTACTGCTTCTACTTCTTCTGTTTCTTCTGCTTCTCCTTCTGCTTTTGATTCGCTTTCTGCTTCTGCTTCTCCTTCTGCTTCTCCTTCTGCTTCTCCAGATTCTGCTTCTTCTGCTTCTCCTGCTTCTCCTTCTGCTTCAGCTTCTCCTTCTGCTTCTTCGGATTCTTATGCTTCTGCTTCTCCTGCTTCTGCTTCTTCTGCTTCCCCTCCTCTTTCTGCTTGTCCTTCTGCTTCTACTTCTTGTCCTTCTCCTGTTTGTTCTGCTTATGCTTCTCCTGTTTCTGCATCTCCTGTTCCTCCTTCTGCTGCTCTTTCTGTTTCTCCTGCTGCTGCTCCTTCCCCTTCTCCTTCTTCTGTTTCTCCCACTGCTTCTGCTTCTGCTTCTTTTGCTTATTCTTTTTCTTTTGCTTCTGCTTCTCCTTCTTCTGCTTCTCCTTTTGCTTCTGCTTCTCCGTCTGCTTCTGGTTCTGCTCTTCTCCTTCTTCTCTTTCTTCTGCTTATTCTTCTTCTGTTTCTTCTGATTCTACTTCTGCTTCTAGTTCTTCTCCTCTTTCTTCTTCTATTTCTGCTTCTTCTGATTCTCCTGCTTCTCCTTCTTGTTCTCCTTCTGTTTCTGCTTCTCTTTCTGCTTCTGCTTCTCCTTCTGCTGCTCCTTCTCCTTTTCCTTCTTCTGCTTCTCCCACTGCTTCTGCTTCTGCTTCTTTTGCTTATTCTTTTTGTTCTGCTTCTCCTGCTTCTGCTTCTTCTGATTCAACTGCTTGTCCTTATGCTTCTTCTTCTTCTTCTTCTTATTCTTCGTCTCCTTCTTCTTATTCTTCTCTTTCTTCTGCTTCTGTTTTTCTGCTTCTTCTGCTTCTACTGCTTCTCTTTCTACTTCTCATTCTGCTTTTGTTTCTCCTTCTGCTTCTCCTATTGCTTCTGCTGCTCTTCCTTCTCCTTCTCCTACTTCTGCTTCTCCTTTTGCTTCTGCTTCTCCTTCTGCTGCTCCTTCTGCTCTTCTCCTTCTTCTGTTTCTTTTGTTTCTGTTTCTTCTGCTTCTTCTTCTTCTGTTTCTTCTGATTCTACTTCTGCTTCTTCTGATTCCCCTGCTTCTTCATTTGTTGTCCTTCTGTTTCGGCTTCTCTTTCTGCTTCTGCTTCTCCTTCTGCTGCTCCTTCTCCTTCTGCTTCTCCCAGTGCTTCTGCTTCTGCTTCTTTTGCTTATTCTTTTTCTTCTGCTTCTGCTTCTCCTGCTTCTGCTTCTTCTGCTTCTACTGCTTCTCCTTATGCTTCTCCTTATGCTTCTCCTTATTCTTCTCCTTATGCTTGTTCTTCTTCTTCTTCGTCTTCTTCTTCTTCTTCTTCTTCTTCTTCTTCTTCTTCTTCTTCTTCTTCTTCTTCTTCTTCTTCTTCTTCTTCTTCATCTTCTTCTTCTTCTTCTTCTTCTTCATCTTCTTCTTCTCTTTCATCTGCTTCTGTTTCTGCTTCTCCTGCTTCTACATTTGTGCTTCTCCTGCTTCTCTTTCTTCTTCTCATTCTTCTGCTTCTCCTTCTGCGTCTCCTATTGCTTCTGCTGCCCTTCCTTCTCCTTCTCCTCCTACTTCTGCTTCTTCTTCTGCTTCTTCTGCTTCTCCTGCTTCTCCTTCTGCATCTTCTTCTGCTTCTGCTTTTCCTTCTGCTGTTTCTTCTGCTTCTGCTTCTCCTTCTCCTTCTTCTGCTTCTCCTTCTGATTCTCCTTCTGCTTCTCCTTCTCCTTCTCGTTCTTCTGCTTTTCCTACTGCTTCTCCTTCTGCTTCTGCTACAACGACTACTGCTTCTGCTTCTTCTGTTTCTTCTGCTTCTACTTCTTATTTTGATTCTGTTTCTGCTTCTGCTTCTCCTTCTGCTTATCATTCTGCTTCTCCAGATTCTGCTTCTTCTACTAATCCTGCTTCAGGTTCTGCTTCTGCTTCTTCGGATTCTTATGCTTCTGCTTCTTCTGCTTCCCCTCCTTCTCTTTCTGCTTCTCCTTCTGTTTCTGCTTGTCTTTCTGCTTCTCCTTCTGCTTCTGCTACTTCTCCTTCTTCTGTTTCTTCTTCTTCTGCTTCTCCTGCTTCTCCTTCTGCGTCTCTTCGTCTGCTTCTCTTTCTACTTCTGCTTCTGCATCTCCTTCTGTTTGTGCTTGTCCTTATGCTTCTTCTACTACTTCTGCTTCTCCTTCTCCGTCTGCTACTGCTTCTTCTGCTTTTCCTGCTTATCCTTCTGCTTCTCCTTCTGCTTCTCCTTTTGCTTCTCCTTCTGTTTCTACTTCTCCTTCTTGTCCTTCTTCTTTTCCTTCTGCTTCTTCTTCTGCTTCTGCATCTTCAGCTTCTTCTGCTACTGCTTCTGCTTCTTCTGTTTCTTCTGCTTCTCCTTCTGCTTTTGCTTCTCCTTCTGCTTCTGCTTCTCCTTCTTCTTCTCCAGATTCTGCTTCTTCTGCTTCTCCTTCTGCTTCAGGTTCTTCTTCTGCTTCTTCGGCTTCTTCTGCTTCTATTTCTGCATCTCCTTCTGTTTCTGCTTCTCCTTCTGCTTCTGCTTCTTCTCCTTCTTCTATTTCTTCTCCTTCTGCTTCTCCCGCTTCTGCTTCTCCTTCTTCTCCTTCTGTTTCTCCTTATGATTATCCTTCTGCTTCTCCTTCTCCTCCTACTTCTGCTTCTCCTTCTGCTTCTGCTTCTTCTTCTGCATCTTCTTCTGTTTCAATTTCTCATTCTTCTGCTTTTCATTCTGCTTCTGCTTCTCCTGCTTCTGCTTCTCCTTCTCCTTTTCTTTCTGCTTCTGCTTATCCTTCTGTTTCTTCTACTCCAAATCCTTCTCTTTCTCCTTCTCCTTCTTCTGCTTCTGCTTCTCCTTCTGCTTCCTCTTCTGCTTCTCCTGCTTTTTCTCTTTCTTCTACTTCAGCTTCTGTTTATTCTGCTTCTCCTTCTGCTTCTGCTTCTCCTTCTGCTTCTGCTCTTCTCCTTCTTCTGTTTCTTCTGCTTCTGCTTCTCCTGCTTCTTCTGCTTCTGCTTCTCCTGCTTCTCCTTCTGGTTCAGGTTCTGCTTCTGCTTTTTCTGCTTCTTCTCCTTG
>NW_012297186.1:0-2500 GCF_000151885.1 Dipodomys ordii
ATGCGCTCTGCATCGACGCGCTCACGTCTGCCCTCCCCTGCTGGCTTAGAACCGAGAACCCCAGCTTCTGGCGAGAGAGACCTGCCCCATCCGCCTATCATGCCGATGCCCCTCCTGCTTGTTAAATGAACTGACACTCTTGTTGATTTTTTTTTTAAAATCTCCACTGCAGCACCCAAAAGTCAAAAGTGGCGCTCTTGTGCTTGTCCTTATGCTTCTTCTTCTGCCTCTGCTTCTCCTCCTTCTTTTGCTTCTCCTTTTGCTTGGGCTTCTTCTGCATTTCCTGCTTCTCCTTCTGCATCAGCTTCTTCTGCTTCTCCTGCTTCTCCTTCTGCATCTTCTTCTGCTTCTGCTTCTCCTTCTTCATCTGCTTCTCCTTCTGATTCTCCTTCTGCTTCTTCTTATTCTTTTGATTCTCTTTCTGCTTTTGCTTCTCCTACTGCTTCTCATTATGCTTCCCCAGATTCTGCTTCTTCTGCTTCATCTGCTTCTCCTTCTGCTTCAGGTTCTGCTTCTGCTTCTTCGGATTCTTATGCTTCTGCTTCTCCTGCTTCTGCTTCTTCTGCTTCCCCTACTTCTCTTTCTGCTTCTCCTTCTGTTTCTGCTTCTCCCTCTGCTTCTGCGTCTTGTCCTTCTCCTGTTTCTTCTGCTTCTGCTTCTCCTGTTTCTGCATCTCCTGCTTCTCCTTCTGCTGCTCTTTCTGCTTCTCCTGCTGCTTTTCTTTCTCCTGCTCCTTCTTCTGTTCTCTTTCTGCTTCGCCTTCTGTTTCTCCTTCTCCTTCTCCTTCTCGTTCATCTGCTTTTACTTCTGCTTTTCCTCTGCTTCTGCATCTTCTGCTTCTTCTGCTACTGCATCTCCTTCTTTTGTTTCTTCTGCTTCTCATTCTGCTTCTCCTTCTGCTTTTGCTTCTCTTTCTGCTTCTACTTCTCCTTCTGCTTCTCCAGATTCTGCTTCTTCTGCTTCTCCTGCTTCTCCTTCTGCTTCTCCAGATTCTGCTTCTTCTGCTTCTTCTGCTTCTCCTTCTGCTTCAGGTTCTGCTTCTGCTTCTTCGGCTTCTCCTGCTTCTGCTTCTCCTGCTTCTCTTTCTGCTTCTCTTTCTGCTTCTCCTTCTCCTTCTGCTTCTGCTTCTCCTTCTGCTTCTGCTTCAATTTCTCCTTCTGCTTCTCATTCTGCTTCTGCGTCTTCTGTTTCTTCTGCTTCTCCTGCTTCTGCTTCTCCTGCTTCTCCTACTTCTCGTGCTGCTTCTCCTTCTGCGTCTCTTTCTGCTTCTGCTTATCCTTTTGCTTCTCCTACTCCTACTCCTTCTCTCTCGCCTTCTCCGTCTTCTTCTTCTGCTTCTCCTGCTGCTTCTGTTTCTGCTTATTCTACTATTTCTGTTTCTTCTGCTTCTGCTTCAGATTGTGCTTCTTCTGTTTCTCCTGCTTCAGATTCTGCTTCTGCTTCTTCGGCTTCTCCTGTTTCTTCTGCTTCTCTTTCTGCTTCTCCTTCTGCTTCTCTTTCTCCTTCTGCTTCTTCTTCTGCTCTTCTCCTTCTTCTGTTTCTTTTGCTTCTGTTTCTTCTGCTTCTTCTTCTTCTGTTTCTTCTGATTCTACTTCTGCTTCTCCTTCTCTTTCTGCTTCTACTTCTGCTTCTTCTGAGTCTCCTTTTTCTCGTTCTTCTTCTCCTTCTGTTTCTGCTTCTCTTTCTGCTTCAACTTTTCCTTCTGCTGCTCCTTCTCCTTCTCCTTCTTCTGCTTCTCCCACTGCTTCTGCTTCTGCTTCTTTTGCTTATTCTTTTTCTTCTGCTTCTGCTTCTCCTGCTTTTGCTTCTTCTGCTTATACTGCTTCTCCTTATGCTTCTCTTTATGCTTCTTCTTCTTCTTCTTTGTCTTCTTCATCTTCTTCTTCTTCTTCTGCTGCTGCTGCTGCTGCTGCTGCTGTTTCTTCTTCTTCTGTTTCTTCTGCTTCTGATTTTCCTGCTTCTTCTGCTTCTAATGCTTCTCTTTCTGCTTCTCATTCTCCTTCTGCTTCTCCTTCTGCTTCTCCTATTGCTTCTGCTGCCCTTCCTTCTCCTTCTTCTTCTCCTACTTCTGATTCTCCTTCTGCTTCTCCTTCTTCTGCTTCTCCTGCTTCTTCTGCATCTTCTTCTGCTTCTCCTTCTGCTACTTCTTCTGCTTCTGCTTCTCCTTCTTCTGCTTCTCCTTCTGTTTCTCCTTCTGCTTCTCCTTCTGCTGCTCCTACTACTTCTTCCTCTGATTCTGCTTCTTATGCTTATTCCTTTTCTTCTGCTTCTGCTTCTCCTGCTTCTGCTTCTTCTGCTTCTACTGCTTCTCCTTATGCTTCTCCTTATGCTTCTCCTTCTTCATCTTCTTCTTCTTCTTCTTCTTCTTCTTCTTCTTCTTCTTCTTCTTCTTCTTCTTCTTCTTCTTCTTCTTCTTCTTCTTCTTCTTCTTCTTCTTCTTCTCTTTCTTCTGCTTCTGCTTTTCCTGCTTCTTCTGCTTCTACTGCTTCTCTTTCTGCTT
>NW_012297187.1:0-4420 GCF_000151885.1 Dipodomys ordii
CTGCTTCTCCTGCTTGTTTTTCTGCTTCTTCTTCTGCTTCTCCTTCTGCTGCTTCTTCTACTTCTCCTTCTGCTTCTCTTTTTGCTTCTCCTTCTGCTTCTGCTTCTTCTGTTTCTCCTGCCTGAATTTCTGGTTCTACTTCTTCTGCTGCTTCTGCTTCTTCTTCTACTTCTGCTTCTGTTTCTGCTTCTTCTGCTTATACTCTTTCGGCTTCTCCTGCTTCTGCTTATTGTGCTTCTCCTGTTTCTTTTTCTGCTTCTCATTCCTCTTCTGCTTCTCCTTCTGCTTCTTCTTATCCTCCTTCTCCTACTTCTGCTTCTCCTTTCAGCTTCTGCTTCTTCTTCTTCTCCTGCTTCTCCTTCTGCATCTCCTTCTGCTTGTGCTTGTCCTTATGCTTCTTCTTCTGCTTCTGCTTCTCCTTCTCCTTCTTTCGTTTCTACTTTTGCTTCTTCTGCTTTTCCTGCTTCTCCTTCTGCTTCTGCTCCTTCTGTTTCTCCTTCTCCTTCCTCTGCTTCTCCTTCTGATTCTCCTTGTGCTTCTTCTTCTTCTGCTTTACCAGCCTCTCTTTCTGCTTCTCATTCTGCTTCTCCTTCTGTTTCTCCTTCTCCTTCTTGTTCTTCTGCTTTTCCTTCTGCTACAACGGCTACTGTTTCTACTTCTTCTGTTTCTTCTGCTTCTCCTTCTGCTTTTGATTCTCTTTCTGCTTCTGCTTCTCCTTCTGCTTCTCATTCTGCTTCTCCAGATTCTGCTTCTTCTCCTTCTCCTGCTTCTCCTTCTGCTTCAGGTTCTGCTTCTGCTTCTTCGGATTCTTTTTTTTTTTTTTTGCTATTTTTCTTCTTTTTTTTTTTAAATTTTATTTTATTTTATTTGTGAACAAACTGTCCTACTCCTTCTATTTCGCCTTCTCCTTCTGCTTTTCCTGCTTCTCATGGTGCTTCTCCTTCTGCTTATTCTACTATTTCTGTTTCTTCTGCTTCTGCTTCAGATTGTGCTTCTTCTGTTTCTCCTTCTGCGTCAGATTCTCCTTCTGCGTCAGATTCTGCTTCTGCTTCTCGTGCTGCTGCTTCTTCTGCTTCTCCTGCTTCTCTTTCTGCTTTTCCTTCTGTTTCTGCTTCTCCTTCTGCTTCTGCTTCTTCTCCTTCTTCTGTTTCTTCTGCTTCTGCTTCTCCTGCTTCTGCTTCTCCTGCTTCTCGTTCTGCTTCTCTTTCTGCTTCTCCTTCTCCTTCTCCTTCTTCTGCTTCTCCTTTTGCTTCTGCTTCTCCTTCTGCTTCTGCTTCAGCTTCTCCTTCTGCTTCTTCTTCAATTTCTCCTTCTACTTCTCCTTCTGCTTCTGCGTCTTCTGTTTCTTCTGCTTCTCCTGCTTCTGGTTCTCCAGCTTCTCCTACTTCTCGTGCTGCTTCTCCTTCTGCGTCTCTTTCTGCTTCTGCTTATCCTTTTGCTTCTCCTACTCCTAATCCTTCTCTTTCGCCTTCTCCTTCTTCTTCTTCTTCTTCTTCTTCTTCTTCTTCTTCTTCTTCTTCTTCTTCTTCTTCTTCTTCTTCTTCTTCTGCTTCTGCTTCTGCTTCTGCTTCTCCTGGTGCTTCTGCTTCTGCTTATTCTACTATTTCTGTTTCTTCTGCTTCTGCTTCAGATTGTGCTTCTTCTGTTTCTCCTTCTGCTTCAAATTCTGCTTCTGCTTCTTCGGCTTCTCCTGTTTCTTCTGCATCTGCTTCTCCTGCTTCTTCTGCTTCTCCTGTTTCTCTTTCTGCTTCTCCTTCTGCTTCTGTTTCTGCTCTTCTCCTTCTTCTGTTTCTTTTGCTTCTGTTTCTTCTGCTTCTTCTTCTTCTGTTTCTTCTGATTCTACTTCTGCTTCTCCTTCTTCTCCTTCTCTGTCTGCTTCTACTTCTGCTTCTTCTGATTCTCCTGCTTCTCCTTCTTGTTCTCCTTCTGTTTCTGATACTCTTTCTGCTTCTGCTTCTCCTTCTGCTGCTCCTTCTCCTTCTCCTTCTTCTGCTTCCCCCACTGCTTCTGCTTCTGCTTCTTTTGCTTATTCTTTATCTTCTGCTTCTCCTGCTTCTGCTTCTCCTGCTTCTGCTTCTTCTGCTTCTCCTCCTCCTCCTCCTCCTCCTCCTTCTTCTTCTTCTTCT
Organism: Dipodomys ordii; assembly: GCF_000151885.1. NCBI lineage: Eukaryota > Metazoa > Chordata > Mammalia > Rodentia > Heteromyidae > Dipodomys > Dipodomys ordii. The sequence continues at coordinate 2,127 of NW_012297187.1, forward strand.
TCTTCTTCTTCTTCTTCTTCTTCTTCTTCTTCTTCTTCTTCTTCTTCTTCTTCTTCTTCTTCTTCTTCTTCTGCTTCTGCTTCTGCTTCTGCTTCTGCTTCTTATGCTTCTACTGCTTCTTCTTCTTCTTCTTCTGCTTCTTCTGCTTCTAATTCTCTTTCTGCTTCTGCTTCTCCTGGTGTTTTTCTGCTTCTTCTTCTGCTTCTCCTTCTGCTGCTTCTTCTACTTCTCCTTCTGCTTCTCTTTTTGCTTCTCCTTCTGCTTCTGCTTCTTCTGTTTCTCCTACCTGAATTTCTGGTTCTACTTATTCTGCTGCTTCTGCTTCTGCTTCTTCTTCTACTTCTGCTTCTGTTTCTGCTTCTTCTGCTTATACTCTTTCGGCTTCTCCTGCTTCTGCTTATTGTGCTTCTCCTGTTTCTTTTTCTGCTTCTCATTCCTCTTCTGCTTCTCCTTCTGCTTCTTCTTATCCTCCTCCTACTACTTCTGCTTCTCCTTTCAGCTTCTGCTTCTTCTTCTTCTCCTGCTTCTCCTTCTGCATCTCCTTCTGCTTGTGCTTGTCCTTATGCTTCTTCTTCTGCTTCTGCTTCTCCTTCTCCTTCTTTCGTTTCTACTTTTGCTTCTGCTTCTTCTGCTTTTCCTGCTTCTCCTTCTGCTTCTGCTCCTTCTGTTTCTCCTGCTTCTCCTTCTGCATCTTCTTCTACTTCTGCTTCTCCTTCTCCTTCCTCTGCTTCTCCTTCTGATTCTCCTTGTGCTTCTTCTTCTTCTGCTTTACCAGCCTCTCTTTCTGCTTCTCCTTCTGCTTCTCCTTCTGTTTCTCCTTCTCCTTCTTGTTCTTCTGCTTTTCCTTCTGCTTCTGCTACAACGGCTACTGTTTCTACTTCTTCTGTTTCTTCTGCTTCTCCTTCTGCTTTTGATTCTCTTTCTGCTTCTGCTTCTCCTTCTGCTTCTCATTCTGCTTCTCCAGATTCTGCTTCTTCTCCTTCTCCTGCTTCTCCTTCTGCTTCAGGTTCTGCTTCTGCTTCTTCGGATTCTTATGCTTCTGCTTCTCCTGCTTCTGCTTCTTCTGCTTCCCCTCCTTCTCTTTCTGCTTCTCCTTCTGTTTCTGCTTCTCCTTCTGCTTCTGCTTCTTGTCCTTCTCCGGTTTCTTCTGCTTCTGCTTCTCCTGTTGCTGCATCTCCTACTTCTCCTTCTGCTGCTCTTTCTGCTTCTCCTGCTGCTTTTCCTTCTCCTGCTCCTTCTTCTGCTTCTCTTTCTGCTTCTCCTTCTGTTTCTCATTCTCCTTCTCGTTCTTCTGCTTTTCCTTCTGCTTCTCCTCCTGCTTCTGCATCTTCTGCTTCTTCTGCTACTGTCTCTGCTTCTTCTGCTTCTTCTGCTTCTCCTCCTCTTCTCCTTCTGCTTATGCTTCTCTTTCTGCTTCTGCTTCTCCTTCTGCTTCTCCAGATTCTGCTTCTTCTGCTTCTCCTGCTTATCCTTCTGCTTCAGGTTCTGCTTCTGCTTCTTCGGCTTCTTCTGCTTCTGCTTCTCCTTCTGCTGCTTCTTCTGCTTCTCGTGCTTCTCTTTCTGCTTTTCCTTCTGTTTCTGCTTCTCCTTCTGCTTCTGCTTCTTCTCCTTCTTCTCTTTTTTCTGTTTCTGCTTCTCCTGCTTCTCGTTCTGCTTCTTTTTCTGCTTCTCCTTCTCCTTCTGCTTCTCCTTCTGCTTCTGCTTCTCCTTCTGCTTCTGCTTCTGCTTCAATTTCTCCTTCTGATTCTCATTCTGCTTCTGCGTCTTCTGTTTCTTCTGCTTCTCCTGCTTCTCCTACTTCTCGTGCTGCTTCTCCTTCTGCGTCTCTTTCTGCTTCTGCTTATCCTTTTGCTTCTCCTACTCCTACTCCTTCTCTTTCGCCTTCTCCTTCTGCTTTTCCTGCTTTTCATGGTGCTTCTCCTTCTGCTTATTCTACTATTTCTGTTTCTTCTGCTTCTGCTTCAGATTGTGCTTCTTCTGTTTCTCCTTCTGCGTCAGATTCTGCTTCTGCTTCTTCGGCTTCTGCTTCTTCTGCTTCTCGTGCTGCTGCTTCTTCTGCTTCTCCTGCTTCTCTTTCTGCTTTTCCTTCTGTTTCTGCTTCTCCTTCTGCTTCTGCTTCTTCTCCTTCTTCTGTTTCTTCTGCTTCTGCTTCTCCTGCTTCTGCTTCTCCTGCTTCTCGTTCTGCTTCTCTTTCTGCTTCTCCTTCTCCTTCTTCTGCTTCTCCTTTTGCTTCTGCTTCTCCTTCTGCTTCTGCTTCAATTTCTCCTTCTACTTCTCCTTCTGCTTCTGCGTCT
>NW_012297188.1:0-4420 GCF_000151885.1 Dipodomys ordii
ACTTCTCCTTCTGCTTCTGAATCTTCTGCTTCTTCTGCTACTGCCTCGGCTTCTTCTGCTTCTCCTTCTGCTTCTCCTTCTGCTTTTGATTCTCTTTCTGCTTCTGCTTTTCCTTCTGCTTCTCCAGATTCTGCTTCTTCTGCTTCTGTGCTTCTACTTCTGCTTCAGGTCCTGCTTCTGCTTCTTTGGCTTCTTCTGCTTCTGCTTCTCCTGCTGCTGCTTCTTCTGCTTCTCCTGCTTCTCTTTCTGCTTTTCCTTCTGTTTCTGCTTCTCCTTCTGCTTCTGCTTCTTCTCCTTCTTCTGTTTCTTCTGCTTCTGCTTCTCCTGCATCTGCTTCTCCTGCTTCTACTTCTGCTTCTCTTTCTGCTTCTCCTTCTCCTTCTTCTGCTTCTCCTTCTGCTTCTGCTTCTCCTTCTGCTTCTGCTTCAATTTCTCCTTCTGCTTCTCATTCTGCTTCTGCGTCTTCTGTTTCTCCTGCTTCTCCTGCTTCTCCTACTTCTCGTGCTGCTTCTCCTTCTGCGTCTCTTTCTGCTTCTGCTTATCCTTTTGCTTCTCCTACTCCTAATCCTTCTCTTTCGCCTTCTCCTTCTTGATCTTCTGCTTGTCCTGGTGCTTCTGCTTCTGCTTATTCTACTATTTCTGTTTCTTCTGCTTCTGCTTCAGATTGTGCTTCTTCTGTTTCTCCTTCTGCTTCAGATTCTGCTTCTGCTTCTTCGGCTTCTCCTGTTTCTTCTGCTTCTGCTTCTCCTGCTTCTCCTGCTTCTCCTGCTTCTCCTGCTTCTCTTTCTGCTTCTCCTGCTTCTCTTTCTGCTTCTCCTTCTGCTTCTGCTTCTCCTTCTCCTTCTGCTTCTGCTCTTCTCCTTCTTTTGTTTCTTTTGCTTCTGTTTCTTCTGCTTCTTCTTCTTCTGTTTCTTCTGATTCTACTTCTGCTTCTCCTTCTTCTCCTCTTTCTGCTTCTACTTCTGCTTCTTCTGATTCTCCTGCTTCTCCTTCTTGTTCTCCTTCTGTTTCTGCTTCTCTTTCTGCTTCTGCTTCTACTTCTGCTGCTCCTTCTCCTTCTCCTTCTTCTGCTTCTCCCACTGCTTCTGCTTCTTTTGCTTATTCTTTTTCTTCTGCTTCTGCTTCTCCTGCTTCTGCTTCTTCTGCTTCTACTGCTCCTCCTTATGCTTCTCCTTATGCTTCTTGTTCTTCTTGTTCTTCTTCTTCTTGTTCTTCTTCTTCTTCTTCTTCTTCTTCTTCTTCTTCTTCTTCTTCTTCTTCTTCTTCTTCTCTTTCTTCTGCTTCTGCTTTTCCTGCTTCTTCTGCTTCTAATGCTTCTCTTTCTGCTTCTCATTCTGCTTCTGCTTCTCCTTCTGCTTCTCCTATTGATTCTGCTGCCCTTCCTTCTCCTTCTCCTTCTCCTAATTCTGCTTCTCCTTCTGCTTCTGCTTATTCTGGTTCTCCTGCTTCTCCTTCTGCATCTTCTTCTGCTTTTGCTTCTGCTTCTGCTTCTTCTTCTGCTTCTGCTTCTCCTTCTTCTGCTTCTCCTTCTGCTGCTCCTTGTCCTTCTTCTGCTTCTCCCTCTGATTCTGCTTATTCTTTTTCTTCTGTTTCTGCTTCTCCTGCTTCTGCTTCTATTTCTTCTCCTTATGCTTCTCCTTTTTCTTCTTCTTCTTCTTCTTCTTCTTCTTCTTCTTCTTCTTCTTCTTCTTCTTCTTCTTCTTCTTCTTCTTCTTCTTCTTTTTCTTCTTCTTCTTCTCTTTATTCTGCTTCTTCTTTTCCTGCTTCTTCTGCTTCCACTCCTTCTCTTTCTTCTTCTCATTCTGCTTCTGCTTCTCCTTCTGCTTCTCCTATTGCTTCTGCGGCTCTTCCTTCTCCTTCTGCTACTTCTACTTCTCCTTCTGCTTCTGCTACTTCTGCTTCTCCTGCTTCTCCTTATGCATCTTCTTCTGCTTCTGCTTCTCCTTGTGCTTCTTCTTCTGCTTCTGTTTCTCCTTCTGTTTCTCCTTCTGCTTCTTCTGCTTCTCCTTCTGATTCTCCTTCTCCTTCTCCTTCTGTTTCTCTTTCTCCTTCTTGTTCTCCTGCTTTTCCTTCTGCTGCAACTGCTACTGCTTCTGCTTCTTCTGTTTCTTCTGCTTCTCCTTCTGCTTTTGATTCTCTTTCTGCTTCTGCTTCTCCTTCAGCTTCTCATTCTGCTTCTCCAGATTCTGCTTCTTCTGCTTCTCCTTCTGCTTCAGGTTCTGCTTCTGATTCTTCGGATTCTTATGCTTCTGATTCTCCTGCTTCTGCTTCTTCTGCTTCCCCTCCTTCTCTTTCTACTTCTCCTTCTGTTTCTGCTTCTCCTTCTGCTTCTGCTTCTTGTCCTTCTCCTGTTTCTTCTGCTTCTGCTTCTCCTGCTTCTGCGTTTTCTGCTTTTCCTGCTTCTCTTTCTGCTTCTGCTTCTCCTTAGGCTTATGCTCCTTCTCCTTCTGTTTCTTCTTCTTCTGCTTCTCCCGCTTCTGCTTCTTCTGCTTCTCCTGCTTCTCGTTCTGCTTCTCTTCGTCGGCTTCTCTTCCTACTTCTGCTTCTTCAGCTTCTGCTTCTTCTTTTAGTTCTTCTCCTTCTGCTTCTGCTTCTTCTGCTTCTCCTGCTTCTCCTTCTGCATCTCCTTCTGCTTTTGCTTTTCCTTGTGCTTCTTCTTCTGCTTCTGCTTCTCCTTCTCCTTCTTCTGCTTCGTCTGCTTCTGCTCCTTCTGCTTTTCCTGATTCTCTTTCTGCTTCTCCTGTTTCTCCTTCTCCTTCTCGTTCTTCTGCTATTTCTTGTGCTTCTTTTTCTGCTTCTACATCTTCAGCTTCTTCTGTTACTGCTTCTGTTTCTTCTGCTTCTCCTTCTGCTTCTCCTTCTGCTTTTGCTTCTCTTTCTGCTTCTGCTATTCCTTCTGCTTCTCCAGATTCTGCTTCTTCTGCTTCTCCGTCTGCTTCTCCTTCTGTTTCTCCTTCTCCTTCTCGTTCTTCTGCTATTTCTTGTGCTTCTTTTTCTGCTTCTACATGTTCAGCTTCTTCTGTTACTGCTTCTGTTTCTTCTGCTTCTCCTTCTGCTTCTCCTTCTGCTTTTGCTTCTCTTTCTGCTTCTGCTTTTCCTTCTGCTTCTCCAGATTCTGCTTCTTCTGCTTCTCCGTCTGCTTCAGGTTCTGCTTCTGCTTCTTCGGATTCTTATGCGTCTGCTTCTCCTGCTTCTGCTTCTTCTGCTTCCCCTCCTTCTCTTTCTGCTTCTCCTTCTGTTTCTGCTTCTCCTTCTGCTTCTTCTCCTTCTCCTTCTGTTTCTTCTGCTTCTGCTTCTCCTGCTTCTCGTTCTGCTTCTCTTTCTGCTTTTCTTTCTGCTTCTCCTTCTGCTTCTCCTTCTGGTTCTGCTTCTCCTTCTGCTTCAATTTCTCCTTCTGCTTCTCATTCTGCTTCTGCGTCTTCTGTTTCTTCTGCTTCTCCTGCTTCTGCTTCTCCTGCTTCTCCTACTTCTCGTGCTGCTTTTCCTTCTGCGTCTCTTTCTGCTTCTGCTTATCCTTTTGCTCCTCCTACTCCTAATCCTTCTCTCTTGCCTTCTCCGTCTTCTTCTTCTGCTTCTCCTGCTACTTCTGCTTCTGCTTCTTTTGCTTATTCTTTTTCTTCTGCTTCTCCTGCTTCTGCTTCTTCTGCTTCCACTGCTTCTCCTTATGCTTCTCCTTATGCTTCTCCTTATGCTTCTCCTTATGCTTCTCCTTATGTTTCTTCTTCTTTTCTTCTTCTTCTTCTTCTTCTTCTTCTTCTTCTTCTTCTTCTTCTTCTTCTTCTTCTTCTTCTTCTTCTTCTTCTTCTTCTTCTCTTTCGTCTTCTTCTGCCTTTCCTGCTTCTTCTGCTTCTACTGCTTCTCTTTCTGCTTCTCATTCTGCTTCTGCTTCTCCTTCTGCTTCTCCTATTGCTTCTGCTGACCTTCCTTCTCCTTCTCCTTCTCCTACTTCTGCTTCTCCTTCTGCTTTTGCTTCTTCTGTTTCTCCTGCTTCTCCTTCTGCATCTTCTTCTGCTTCTCCTTCTGCTGCTTCTTCTGCTTCTGCTTCTCCTTCTTCTGCTTCTCCTTCTGCTTCTCCTTCTGCTGCTCCTTCCGCTTCTCGTTTTGCTTCTGATTGTCCTTCTGCTCTTCCTATTCCTCATCCTTCTCTTTCTCCTTCTCCTTCTTCTTCTTCTGCTTCTCGTTCTGCTTCTGCTACTGCTTCTTCTGCTTGTTCTGTTTCTTCTGCTTCAGGTCCTGCTTCTGCTTCTTCAGCTTCTTCTCTTTCTTCTGCTTCTGCTTCTCCTGCTACTGTTTCTTCTCCTTCTCTTTCTGCTTCTAATTCTGCTTCTGCTTCTCCTTCTGCTCCTTCTCCTTCTTCTGTTTCTTCTTCTTAAATCTGCTTCTCCCGCTTCTGCTTCTTCTGCTTCTCCTTCCTATCCTC
>NW_012297189.1:0-2340 GCF_000151885.1 Dipodomys ordii
TGTAAGAAATTCATAATATTCAAGAAACATGTCCCCAAAGGATGAGCTGGAGATAAGCACGACAAAAGGATACGTCAGCTAATCAGTCCAAGGAAGACGATGTGGCGGGTGAAGCACAGATGCATATCCAGAGGCAGGGTGGATAATTGGAGATAACAGTTTCACAGTGAAAATGAACCAGGCGAGCTGTGAACGTCCATGGGAGGGTATAAGCGTGAGGGATAGATAGAAGGACAGGCGTGAGCCACCGGGGCCTGCCTTCATTTGATCATTCATTCAAGGCTGGAGTTTTATTTCTTGATCCACATCTTTATTTTTATAAAGATAAAAATCAGAAGATTTAATTTTGGGGGGTCCGGTCATGGGGCATAAACTCTGGGAATGGGCACTGTCCTTCAGATTTTCAGCTCAAGGCTAGCGCTCTACTTGAGCCACAGCACCACTTCTGGCTTTTTTCTTTTTGCTTATGTGGTGCTGAGGAATCGAACCCAGGGCCTCAGGCATGCAAGGCAAGCGCTCTACCACTGAGCCACCTTCCCAGCCCCTGTACATCACCTTTATAATAATACGTTTTATTTTTTAAAGTCCAGGGACAGCATCCAGGACCTTACTTAGTTCAAGCCCTAGGACTGGCACCACGAAAATTAAATAGGTAAATAAATAAGGAGCTGGACGCCGGTGGCTCACGCCTGTAATCCTAACTACTCAGGAGGCTAAGATCTGAGGATTGTGGTTCTAAGCCAGCCTGGGCAGGAAAGGAAAGTCCTTGAGACTCTTATCTCCAATTAACACCCGAAAACCAGAAGTGATCCTGTGGCTCAAGTGGTAGAGCATTAACCTTGAGGTGAAGAGCTCAGCATCAGTGCCCAGGCCCAGAGTTCAAGCCCCATGATCAGCCAAAATAATAGTAATAATAAGGAAAAATTTATGAATTTCAAATGAAATTTGTAGTTTGTAGAATAGTATTATACCAAACCGATATTTTCATTTTTACAGGAAACTGAAAAGGATATAAATATAAACTCCCTACACTGTAAAAATTATTGCAAAATAAAAACTGTAAAAAGCTCAAATACCAATACGTTAGTTAATAAATATTAGTTTTGTCATACTTCATATCAAGGTAATTTCCATAATCTCCAAAATACCTAGAAAGTTTAAAAAAACTTTTTTTTTGGGTCCGGTCATGGGGCCTGAACTCTGGGCCTGGGCACTGTCCCTCAGCTCTTCAGCTCAAGGCTAGCGCTCTACCACTTGAGCCACAGCACCACTTCTGGCTTTTTTCTTTTTGCTTATGTGGTGCTGAGGAATCGAACCCAGGGCCTCAGGCACGCAAGGCAAGCGCTCTACCACTGAGCCAACTTCCCAGCCGAAAGTTAAAAAATTTTAAAGTAGATAAAAAAACTTTTAAAAAGAAAAGAATCAACTTCACATCCATTTTCTACATTTGTCCAAAAGCAAGCAACTAAGTATCATACAACTTCTTTTAAATTCAGTCACAAGGAAGTAGCACTGTGGTTCAGTGGCAGAGAGCAAGCCTTGAGTCAGCGTGCTCAGGGATACAGTGCCCCAGTAATGAGTTCACTGACAAAAAATAAAATAAAAAATAAAAAATTCAGTTACAAAACCTACAGGGAAAAAAAAGATGAAGCATCAGATTTCCACCAACAGCAAATAGCTGTGTGCCTTGATAAACCAACAAGTCCTACTGTATGAAACAGCAAGTTTATAAGGCCTTATCAATAAGCTACCAGGTTTCAAACAACATTAACTGATGCTAATAAACAATTCAATTGGAGAATACCCCAATTGAACCAGTAGCCATGTAAATTAGCCACAATAATTCTTAAATAAAAACTTCTTGAGTATGTAAGATTTCAATATTCAGCAAATTCTTTTCCAAGGCATCAAAGTGACTTGTTAGTCTATCCTAAAGAGCAAAAATTATTAACAAGGCACTGGTGGCTCACTGTAACCGTAGCCTACTTAGGAGACTGAGATGGTAGAATCACAGTTTAAAGTCAGCCCAGGCAGGAAAATCTTTATCTCCAAAAAGTTAGAAGTGGTACTGTAGCTCAAGTGGTAGTGCCAGCCTTAAGTGAAAAGTCCTAAGGGGGGGCTGGGAAGGTGGCTCAGTGGAGAGCACTTGCCTTGCATGCCTGAGGCCCTGGGTTCGATTCCTCAGCACCACATAAGCAAAAGGAAAAAAGCCGGAAGTGGTGCTGTGGCTCAAGTGGTAGAGCACTAGCCTTGAGCTGAGAGCTGAGATAGCACCCAGCCCAGACTTCAGCCCCAGACCGCACCCAAAAAAAAGAAAAGAAAAGTCTAAGGAAAGCACTC
>NW_012297190.1:0-4420 GCF_000151885.1 Dipodomys ordii
ATCACTACTCCTACTTCTCGTGCTGCTTCTCCTTCTGCGTCTCTTTCTGCTTCTGCTTATCCTTTTGCTTCTCCTACTCCTAATCTTTCTCTTTCGTCTTCTCCTTCTTCTCCTTCTGCTTCTCCTGGTGCTTCTGCTTCTGCTTATTCTACTATTTCTGTTTCTTCTGCTTCTGCTTCAGATTGTGCTTCTTCTGTTTCTCCTTCTGCTTCAGATTCTGCTTCTGCTTCTTCGGCTTCTCCTGTTTCTTCTGCTTCTTCTTCTCCTGCTTGTTCAGCTTCTCCTGCTTCTCTTTCTGCTTCTCCTTCTGCTTCTGCTTTTCCTTCTGCTTCTTCTTCTGCTCTTCTCCTTCTTCTGTTTCTTTTGCTTCTGTTTCTTCTTCTTCTTCTTCTTCTTCTTCTTCTTCTTCTTCTTCTTCTTCTTCTTCTTCTTCTTCTTCTTCTTCTTCTTCTGATTCTACTTCTGCTCCTCCTTCTTCTACTTCTCTTTCTGTTTCTACTTCTGTTTCTTCTGATTCTCCTGCTTCTCCGTTTGTTCTCCTTCTGTTTCTGCTTCTCTTTCTGCTTCTGCTTCTCCTTCTGCTGCTCCTTCTCCTTCTCCTTCTTCTGCTTCTCCCACTGCTTCTGCTTATTTTGCTTATTCTATTTCTTCTGCTTCTCCTGCATCTACTGCTTCTCCTTATGCTGCTCCTTCTTCTTCTTCTTCTTCTTCTTCTTCTTCTTCTTCTTCTTCTTCTTCTTCTTCTTCTTCTTCTTCTTCTTCTTCTTCTTCTTCTTCTTCTTCTTCTTCTTCTCTTTCTTCTGCTTCTCCTGTTTTTTCTGCTTCTACTGCTTCTCTTTTTGCTTCTCATTCTGCTTCTGCTTCTCCTTCTGCTTCTCCTATTGCTTCTGCTGCCCTTCCTTCTCCTTCTCCTTCTCCTACTTCTGTTTCTCCTTCTGCTTCTGCTTCTGCTGCTTCTCCTGCTTCTCCTTCTGCATCTTCTTCTGCTTCTGCTTCTCCTTCTGCTGCTTCTTCTCCTTCTTCTTCTCCTCCTTCTGCTTCTCCTTCTGATTCTCCTTCTGCTTCTCCTTCTCCTTCTGCTCCTTCTCTTTCTTCTGCTTCTCCCTCTGATTCTGCTTCTTTTGCTTATTCTTTTTCTTCTGCTTCTGCTTCTCCTGCTTCTGCTTCTTCTGCTTCTCCTTATCCCTCTCCTTCTCCTCCTCCTCCTCCTCCTCCTTCTTGTTCTTCTTCTTGTTCTTCTTGTTCTTTTTCTTGTTCTTGTTCTTGTTCTTGTTCTTCTTCTTCTTCTTCTTCTTCTTCTTCTTCTTCTTCTTCTTCTTCTTCTTCTTCTTCTCTTTCTTCTGTTTCTTCTTTTCCTGCTTCTTCTGCCTCTACTGCTTCTCTTTCTGCTTCTCATTCTGCTTCTGCTTCTCCTTCTGCTTCTCCTATTTCTTCTGCGGCTCTTCCTTCTCCTACTTCTGTTTCTCCTTCTGCTTCTGCTTCTTCTGCTTCTCCTGGCTCTCCTTCTGCATCTTCTTCTGCTTCTGCTTCTCCTTCTGCTTCTGTTTCTCCTTCTGCTTCTCCTTCTGCTTCTTCTGCTTCTGCTTCTCCTTCTGCTTCTTCTGCTTCTCCTTCTGATTCTCCTTCTGCTTCTCCTTCTGTTTCTCCTTCTCCTTGTCGTTCTTCTGATTTTCTTTCTGCTTCTGCTTCTGCTGCAACTGCTACTGCTTCTTCTGTTTCTTCTGAGTCTCCTTCTGCTTTTGATCTCTTTCAGCTTCTGCTTCTCCTTCAGCTTCTCATTCAGCTTCTCAAGATTCTGCTTCTTCTGCTTCTCCTGCTTCCGCTTTTGCTTCAGGTTTTGCTTCTGCTTCTTCGGATTCTTATGCTTCTGCTTCTCCTGCTTCTGCTTCTTCTGCTTCCCCTCCTCTTTCTGCTTCTCCTTCTGTTTCTGCTTCTCCCGCTTCTGCTTCTTCTGCTTTTCCTGCTTCTCTTTCTGCTTCTCCTTCTGCTTCTCATTCTGTTTCTGCTCCTTCTCCTTCTTCTGTTTCTTCTTTTTCTGCTTCTCCCTCTTCTGCTTCTTCTGCTTCTCCTGCTTCTCGTTCAGCTTCTCTTCGTCGGCTTCTCTTTCTATTTCTGCTTCTGCTTCTTCTGATTCTAATTCTTCTCCTTCTTCTTCTCCTTCTGCTTCTGCGTCTTCTGCATTTCCTGCTTCTCCTTCTGCATCTCCTTCTGCTTGTGCTTTTCCTTCTGCTTCTTCTTCTGCTCCGGCTTCTCCTTCTCCTTCTTCTGCTTCTCCGTCTGCTTCTGTTTCGTCTGCTTTTCCTGCTTCTCCTTCTGCTTCTCCTTCTATTTCTCCTTCTCGTTCTTCTGCTATTCCTTCTGCTTCTCTTTCTGCTTCTGCATCTTCAGCTTCTTCTGCTACTGCTTCTGCTTCTTCTGTTTCTTCTGCTTCTCCTTCTGCTTTTGCTTCTCTTTCTGCTTCTGCTTCTCCTTCTGGTTCTCCTTCTTCTACTCCAGATTCTGCTTCTTCTGCTTCTCCTGCTTCTCCTTCTGCTTTAGGTTCTGCTTTTGCTTCTTCGGCTTCTTCTGCTTCTTTTTCTGCTTCTCCTTCTTTTTCTGCTTCTCTTTCTGCTTCGGCTTCTTCTCCTTCTTCTATTTCTTCTGATTCTGCTTCTCCTGCTTCTGCTTCTCCTGCTTCTCCTTCTGTTTCTCTTTATGCTTCTCCTTCTACTTCTCCTTCTTCTGCTTCTACTACTGCTTCTGCTTCTCCTTCTGCTTCTACATCTTCTGCTTCTTCTGCTACTGCCTCTGCTTCTTCTGTTTCTTCTGCTTCTCCTTCTGCTTTTGCTTCTCTTTCTGCTTCTGCTTCTCCTTCTGCTTCTCCAGATTCTGCTTCATCTGCTTCTCCTGTATCTCCTTATGCTTCAGGTTCTGCTTCTGCTTCTTCGGCTTCTTCTGCTTCTGCTTCTCCTGCTGCTGCTTCTTCTGCTGCTCCTGCTTCTATTTCTGCTTTTCCTACTGTTTCTGCTTCTCCTTCTGCTTCTGCTTCTTCTCCTTCTTATGTTTCTTCTACTTCTGCTTCTCCTGCTTCTGCTTCTCCTGCTTCTCGTTGTGCTTCTCTTTCTGCTTCTCTTTCTGCTTCTCCTTCTCCTTCTTCAGCTTCTCCTTCTGCTTCTCCTTCTCCTTCTGCTTCAATTTATCCTTCTGCTTCTCATTCTGCTTCTGCGTCTTCTGTTTCTTCTGCTTCTCTTGCTTCTGCTTCTCCTGTTTCTCCTACTTCTCGTGCTGCTTCTTCTTCTGCGTCTCTTTCTGCTTCTGCTTATCCTTTTGCTTCTCCTATTCCTAATCCTTCTCTTTCGCCTTCTTCTTGTTCTTCTGCTTGTCCTGGTGCTTCTGCTTCTGCTTATTCTACTATTTCTGTTTCTTCTCCTTCTGCTTCAGATTGTGCTTCTTCTGTTTCTCCTTCTGCTTCAGATTCTGCTTCTGCTTCTTCGGCTTCTCCTGTTTCTTCTGCTTCTGCTTCTCCTGCTTCTTCTGGTTCTCCTGCTTCTCTTTCTGCTTCTCCTTCTGCTTTTGCTTCTCCTTCTGCTTCTGCTTCTGCTCTTCTCCTTCTTCTGTTTCTTTTGCTTCTGTTTCCTCTGCTTCTTCTGCTTCTGTTTCTTCGGATTCTACTTCTGCTTCTCCTTCTTCTCCTTCTCTTTCTGCTTCTTCTGATTCTCCTGCTTCTCCTTCTTGTTCTCCTTCTGTTTCTGCTTCTCTTTCTGCTTCTGCTTCTCCTTCTGCTGCTCCTTCTCCTTCTGCTGCTCCTTCTCCTTCTCCTTCTTCTGCTTCTCTCACTGCTTCTGCTTCTGCTTCTTTTGCTTATTCTTTTTCTTCTGCTTCAGCTTCTCCTGCTTCTGCTTCTTCTGCTTCTACTGCTTCTCCTTATACTTCTCCTTATGCTTCTCCTTATGCTTCTCCTTATGCTGCTTCTTCTTCTTCTTCTTCTTCTCTATCTTCTGCTTCTGCTTTTCCTGCTTCTTCTGCTTCTACTGCTTCTCTTTCTGCTTCTCATTCTGCTTCTGCTTCTCTTTCTGCTTCTCCTATTGCTTCTGCGGCTCTTCCTTCTCCTTCTCCTTCTTCTACTTCTCCTTCTGCTTCTGCTTCTTCTGCTTCTCCTGCTTCTCCTTCTGCATCTTCTTCTGCTTCTGCTTCTCTTTCTGATGTTTCTTCTGCTTCTGTTTCTCCTTCTGCTTCTCCTTCTGCTTCTTCTGCTTCTCCTTCTTATTCTCCTTCTGCTTCTCCTTCTGTTTCTCCTTCTCCTTCTCGTTCTTCTGCTTTCCTTCTGCTTCTCCTTCTGCTTCTGCTGCAACTGCTACTGCTTCTGCTTCTTCTGTTTCTTCTGCTTCTCCTTCTGCTTTTGATTCTCTTTCTGCTTCTGCTTCTGCTTCTACTTCAGTTT
>NW_012297191.1:0-4420 GCF_000151885.1 Dipodomys ordii
GCACACAGCGGGACACAGCGGGACACAGCGGGACACAGCGGGGAACTCAGCGGGGAACACAGCGGGACACAGCTGGACACAGCGGGGGACACAGCATGGACACAGCGGGTCACAGCGGGGAAATAGTTTGGGACACAGCGGGGGACACAGCGGGATACAGAAGGACACAGCGAGGACACAGCGGGACACAGGAGGACACAGCGGGGACACAGCGGGGGACACAGTGGGACACAGCGGGGACACAGAGGGACTCAGCGCTTACACAACGAGGACACACCGAGGACACAGCGGGACACAGCGGAGACACAGCAGGGACACAGTGAGACACAGTGAAGACACAGCGGGACACAGCGTGGGATACAGCGGGGGACAGTGGTGACACACCGGCGGACAGCGGGGACACAGCGGGACACAGCGGGACACAGCGGGGGACACAGCGGGACACAGTGGGGGACACAGCGGGGGACACAGTGGGACACAGCGGGGGACACAGCGAGGACAAAGCGGGACACAGCGGGGGACACAGCAGGGGGACAGCGGGGACACACATGCTGACAGCGGGGACACAACGGGACACAGCGGGGGACATTGGGTCACAGCGGGACACAGCGGGACACAGCGGGACACAGCGGGGACACAGCAGGGACACAGCGGGTAACAGCGGGGGCCCAGTGGGGGACACAGCGAAGACACAGTGGGACACAGAGGATACACAGAGAGGACACAGCGTGACACATGGGGACACAGCGGGACACAGAGGGTGACCCAGCGAGGACACAGCGGGACACAAATGGGGACACAGCAAGGACACAGCGGGACACAGCGGGAAAGAGCGGGACACAGCCGGGGACACAGCCGGGGACACAGCAGGACACAGCAGGGGACACAGCGGGGACACAGCAGGATACAGTGGGGACACAGCGGTACACAGCGGTACACATCGGGGGACACAGCAGGACACTGCACGGTACACAGCGGGACACAGCGGGACACAGTGGGACACAGCGGGGACACAGCACCGGACACAGCAGTACACAGAGGGGAACAAAGGGGGCACACAGCAGGACACAGTGCGACACAGCGGGGTACACAGCGGGACACAGCAGGGACACAGCAGGGGCACAATGGCAAAAAGTGGGACACAGCGGGGGAAAAAGCGGGACAAACCGGGATTCAGGGGGACACAGCGGGGGACACAGCGGGGGACACAGAGCTGCACACAGCCGGAGAGAGTGGAATACAGCAGGGACACAGTGGGGCCACAGCAGGACATCGCAGGAACAAAGAGAGGACAGAGCGAGACACAGAGGTACACAGCGAGGGACACAGCAGGGGATAGTAGGGACAAACCGGGGAACAACGGGAACACAGCGGGACCCAGCTGGGACACAGCGGGGACACAGCAGAGCACAGCGGGGGACACAGTGGGACACAGCAGGGGATACAGCGAGGACACAGAGGGGACATAGCGGGATACTGCGGGACACAGTGGGACACAGCGGGGACACAGAGGGACATAGCAGTTACACAGCGAGGACACACCAGGGACACAGCGGGACACAGCGGGGACACAGCCGGGACACAGCGGGACACAGTGGGGACACAGCGGGGACACAGCGGGGACACAGCGGGACAAAGCGGGGGACACAGAGGCGGACAAAGCAGGACACAGCGGGACAAAACGGGACAGAGCGGGACACAGCGAGAACACAATGGGACACAGCGGGACACAGCGGAGGACACAGCAGGGGACACAGCGGGACACAGCGGGGGTCACAGCGGGACACAACAAGACACAGAGGGGACAAAGCAGGGAAAAAAGCGGGGACAAAGCAGGACACAGCGGGACCAAACGGGACACAGCTGGACACAGCGGGGACACAGCAGCGGACACAGCGGGGGACAGCGGGGACACAGCTGGACACAGCAGGACACAGCGGGAAACAGCAGGGACACAGCGAGGACACAGCGGGACACAGCGAAGACACAGCGGGACACAGAGGGGACACAGCGGGGGAGAGCAGGGAGACACAAGAGGACATAGCGGGGACACAGGGGAAAACACTGGGGACACAGCGGGGGACAGCAGGGAGATACAGCGGGCACACAGCTGGGACACATCGGTACACAGCGGGACAAAGCCGGTACACAGAAATACACAGCGGGACACAGCGGGAAACACAAATTGACACAGCGGGGACACAGCGGGACACAGCGGGGGACACAGCGGGACACAGCGGGACACAGTGGGGACAGAGCGGGACACAGCGGGGACACAGCGGGGGACTCAGTGGGGCACAAAGTTAGACACCACGGGATACAGCGGAACATAGCGGGGACCCAGCAGGGGACACAGCTGGTGACACAGCGGGGGACACAGCGGGTGACAGCGGTGACACAGCTGGGGACAGCGGGGACACACCGGGACACAGAGGGGGACAGCGGGGACACAGGGAGGACACAGCGAGACTCAGCAGAGGACACAGCGAGGACATAGCAGGGACACAGGGGGGACACAGCAGGACACAGTGGGACAAAACGGGACACAGCGAGACACAGAGGGGGATACAGCAGGGGACAGCGGGGACACCCCGGGGGACAGCAGGGACACAGCTGGACACAGCGGGGGACAGCGGGGACACAGCGGGACAGAGCGGGGACACACCGGGGACACAGCGGGACACACCGGGGACACAGCGGGGACACAACGGGACACAGCGGGGGACATCGGGGACACAGCGGGACACAGCGGGACACAGCAGGGACACAGCAGGGACACAGCGGGTCACAGCGGGGACACAGTGTGGGACACAGCGAGGACACAGCGGGACACAGAGGGATACACAGAGAGGACACAGCGTGACACATGGGGACACAGTGGGACACAGCGGGGGACACAGAGAGGACACAGAGGGACACAAA
This sequence comes from Dipodomys ordii, assembly GCF_000151885.1. Classification (NCBI taxonomy): domain Eukaryota; kingdom Metazoa; phylum Chordata; class Mammalia; order Rodentia; family Heteromyidae; genus Dipodomys; species Dipodomys ordii. Next base: position 2,923 of record NW_012297191.1, read on the forward strand.
TTGGGACACAGCAAGGACACAGCGGGACACAGCGGGAAAGAGCGGGACACAGCGGGGGACACAGCCGGGGACACAGAGGGTACAGCGGCACACAGTGGGGACACAGCGGTGGACACAGCGGGGGACACAACGGGTGACACAGTGGGACACAGTGGGGTAAACAAAGGGACACAGCGGGGGACACTGTAGCGGACACAGTGGGACTTATCGGGACACAGCGGGACACAGCGGGGAACACAGCGGGGGACACAGCGGGACACAGCGGGGAAATAGTGGGGGACACAGCGGGGGACACAGCGGGATACAGAAGGACACAGCGAGGACACAACGGGACACAGGAGGACACAGCGGGGACACAGCGGGGGACACAGTGGGACACAGCTGCGGATACTGCGAGGACACAGCAGGGACACTGCGGGACACAGCGGGTCACAGCGGGGAAATAGTGGGGGACACAGCAGAGGACACAGGGGGATACAGAAGGACACAGCGAGGACACAGCGGGTACATAGGATGACACTGCGGGACACAGTGGGACACAGCGGGGACACAGAGGGACATAGAGGTTACACAGCCAGGACACACCAGGGACACAGAGGAACACAGCGGGGACACAGCGGGGACACAGCGGGACCCAGCGGGACCCAGCAGGGACACAGCGGGGACAAAGGGGGACACAGCGGGGGACAAAGAGGCGGACACAGTGGGACACAGCGGGAGACAGCGGGACACAGCGGGGACACAGCGAGAACACATCGGTACACAGCGGGACACAGCGGGGAACACAGCGAGGGACACAGCGGGACACAGCTGGGGACACAGCAAGGACACAGCAGGTCACAGTGAAGAAATAGTGGGAGACACAGAGGGGGACACAGCGGGATACAGAAGGACAGAGCGAGGACACAGCGGGACACAGGAGGACACAGCGGGCACACAGCTTAGACACAGCGGGGGACACAGTGGGTCACAGCGGGGACACAGAGGGACTCAACGGTTACACAGCGAGGACACAGCGGGACCCAGCGGTGACACAGCGGGACACATCGGGACAAAACGGGACACAGCTGGACACAAAGGGGTCACCGCAGGGGACACAGCGGGGGACAGCGGGGACACAGCTGGACACAGCAGGACACAGCGGGAAACAGCGGGGACACAGCGGGGACACAGAGGGACACACCGGGGACACAGCAGGGACACAGCGGGACACAGCAGCGACACAGTGGAACACAGCGGGGGAAACAGCGGGACACAGCCTGGGACAGAGCGGGACACAGCGTGGACACAGCGGGACACAGCGAGACACAGCAGTGACAAAGCGGCGACACAGCGGGACACATCGGGACACAGCGGGACACAGCGGGGACACAGCGGGGGGACAGAGGGGGGCACAGAGGTAGACAACGTGGACACAGCAGGACAGCGCGGGGGTCACAGTGGGAAACAGCGGAGACACGGGGGGACACATGGGGGCGACACAGAGGGACACAGCGGG
>NW_012297192.1:0-4420 GCF_000151885.1 Dipodomys ordii
AGTGACACAGCGGGACATGTTGGCGACTCATAGATTACTCATCGGTTGACACAGTGGGGGTACATATCGGGTCACAGCGGGACCCAGCGGGGACAAATTGTGAGACACAGCGGTGGACAGAGCGTTAGACAGAGGCTGACACAGCGAGGACACAGCGGGACACAGTGGGGACACAGATGTGGCTCAGGTGGGCCACAGTGTGGGATAAAGCGGGACACCACTGAACACAGAGGGACACAGCGTGAAACAGCGGTGAACCTGCGGGGACACAGCGGGACACAGTGGGGGACTCAGCGGGACACAGCGGGGGATACAGCGGGACACATTGGGGACACAGATGGGACTCAGCAGGGGACATAGCGGGATATAAATCGGTACACCACTGGGGAACAGCGGGGACACAGTGGGACACAGCGAGGACACCGCGGGACCCAGCGGGACACTGCGGGGCACAGCGGGGGACACAGCGGGACACAGCGGGGGACACAGGGAGGACACAACGGAACACAGCATGGGACAAAGCGAGGACACAGCGGGAAACAGAAAGACACAGCATGGGACAATGCGAGGACACAGCGGGAAACAGCGAGACACAGCGGGACCCAGCGGGGACCCAGCAGTGGACACAGCGGGACACAGAGGGGGACAAAGCGGGACACCACGGAACACAGCAGGACACAGCGTGAAACAGCGGTGAACCTGCTGGGACACAGCGGTACACAGCGGGGGACACAGCGGGACACAGCGGGACACAGCGGGGGACACAGCCGGACACAGCAGGGACACAGCAGGGACACAGTGGGACCCAGCAGGACACAGCGGGGGACACAGCGGGACACAGCGGGACACAGCGGGGGACACAGCCGGACACAGCAGGGACACAGTAGGACACAGCGTGGGACAAAGCGGGAGACAGCGGAGGACACAGCGAGGACACAGCTGGACACAGCGGGGACACAGAGGGGACTCAGCAGGGGACATAGAGGGGAAAAAGCGGGACACCACGGGACACAGTAGGACACAGCGGGACACAGCGGGGACACTGCGGGACACAGCCGGGGGACACAGCGGTGGACAGCGGGGGACAGAGAAGGGACACAGCGGGACACAGCAGGGGACACAGCTGGACACAGAAGGGTACACAGCCGGGCACAGCGGACACACAACGGGGACAGAGCTGGACACAGAGGGACACAGATGGGACAGAGCGTGACACAGCGGGACTCAGCGGGACACAACAGGGGACTCAGCGGGACACAGCGGGGGACACAGGGAGGACACAGCTGGACACTGAGGGAGACAGAGCGAGGACACAGCCGGACACAGCGAAACACAGCGTGACACAGTGGGGACACAGCAGGGGACACAGCGGGACACAGCGGGGGACACAGAGGGACACAGCGGGGTACACAGCAGGGACAAAGCGGGACACAGCGGGGGACACAGTGAGGACAAAGCGGGACACAGCGTTGACAAGCGGGACACAGCTGGGGACACTGCGGGACACAGCGGGACACAGCGGGGACACAGCAAGGACACAGCGGGGGACACAGCGGGACACAGCCGGACACAGCCGGGGACACAGCGGGACACAGCGAGAGACACAGCGGGGGACACAGCGGGACACAGCGGGGAACAAAGAGAGGACACAGCGGGACCCAGCGGGACACAACGTCGATAGAGCGGGGACACAGCGGGACACAGCGGTGACACAACGGGACTCAGCAGGGGACACTGCGGGATAGAGAGGGACCCAGCGGGAACACAGCAAGGACACAGCGGGGGACACAGCGGGACACAGCGGGACACAGCGGGGGACACAGCGAGGGACACAGCGGGGGACACAGCAGGACACAGTAGGGAACACAGAGAGAGACACAGCAGGACCCAGCGGGACACAGCATCGATACAGCAGAGACACAGCTGGACACAGCGGGGTACACAGCTGTTGACACAACGGGACACAGTGGGGGACACAGCGGGACACAGCGGGACACAGCGGGGCACAGCAGGGAAAAAACGGGAGACACAGTGGGGAACAGAGCAGGACACAGCGGGGGACACAGAGATGACACAGTGGGGACACAGCGAGACTCAGCCGGGGACACAGCGGGGGACAAAGCGGGACACCACGGGACACAGTGGGACACAGCGGGACACAGCGGGGTCACTGCGGGTCACAGTGGGGGACAAAGCGGGACACAGCGGGACACAGCGGGGACGCAGCGGGACACAGTGGGACACAGCGGCACCCAGCGGGACACAGCGTAGATACAGCGGAGACACAGCGTTACACAGCATGTTACAAAGCTGTGGACACAACGGGACACAGTGGGGGCACAGCGGGACACAGCGGGACGCAGTGGGATACAGCGGGGACAAAGCGTGAGACACAGCAGGGGACAGAGCTGGAGACAGCGGGGGACACAGCGGGGACACAGCGAAGACACAGCGGGACAGAACGGGACACTGCAGGGCACAGCGGGGGACACAGCGGGACACAGCGGGGGACACAGCGGGAGACAGCGGGGGACACAGCAAGGACACAGCGGAACACAGCGCTGACACTGCGGGGACACAGCGGGGGACACAGCGGGGGACACAGCCGGACACAGCGGGACACAGCTGGACACAGTGGGGTACAGGGCCGGACACAGCAAGGCACCATGGGGTCACAGCAGTGGACACAGCCGGACAAAGCGGGGCACAGAGCGGGACAGAGCGGGGATACAGCATGTGCCACAGAGGGACACAGCGGGACACAGTGGGGGACACAGCGAGGACACATTGGGACACAGCGGGTACACAGCGGGACTCAGCGGGGGACACAGCGGGACTCAGCGGGGGACTCAGCAGGACACAGCGGGACACAGTGCGACACAGTGGGGCACAGCAGGGACACAGCGAGTGACACAGTAGGGGACACAGCGGGACACCGCAGGGGACACAGGGAGGATACAGCGGGACACAGCAGGGGACACAGCGGAACCCAGCGAGGGACACAGCGGGGGACACAGGGGGACACAGCGGGGTACACAGAGAGGACCCAGCGGGACCCAGCGGGACTAACTTCGATACAGCGGGGACACAGCGGGACACAGCGGGGTACACAGCTGGGGACACAACGGGACACAGCGGGGGACACAGTGAGCACACAGCAGAACACAGCGTGGGAAACAGCGAGGACACAGCGCGATACAGTGAGACAAAGGGGGACACAGTGGGGACACAGCAGTAGACACAGCGGGACACAGCGGGACACAGCGGGGTACACAGCAGGGACAAAGAAGGACACAGCGGGGGACACAGCGAGGACACAGCGGGACACAGCGGTGACACAGCGGGACACAGCTGGGGACACTGGGGGACACAGCGGGACACAGAGGGACACAGCAAGGACACAGCGGGGGACAGTGGGGACACTGCGGGAACACAGTGGGACACAGCGGGGCACACAGCGGGACACAGCGGGACACAGATGGGACACAGCGGGAACACAGCAGGACACAGCGGGGGACACAGCGAGGACACAGCGGGACACAGCGGGACACAGCGAGACACAGCGGGACACAGCAGGGACCCAGCAGTGGACACAGCGGGACACAGCTGGGCACAAAGCGGGACACCATGGAACACAGCAGGACACAGCGTGAAACAGCGGTGAACCTGCGGGGACACAGCGGGACACAGCGGGGGACACAGCGGGACCCAGCAGGACACATCTGGGGACACAGCGGGACACAGCGGGACACAGCGGGGACACAGCGGGACACAGCAGGTCACAGCGGGGGACACAGCGGGACACAGCGGGGGACACAGCAGGGACACAGTGGGACACAGTAGGACACAGCATGGGACAAAGCGGGAGACAGCAGAGGACACAGCGAGGACACAGCTGGACACAGCGGGGACACAGAGAGGACTCAGCAAGGGACATAGAGGGAAAAAAGCGGGACACCATGGGACACAGTAGGACACAGCGGGACACAGCGGGGACACTGCGGGACACAGCCAGGAGACACAGCGGTGGACAGCGGGGGACAGAGAATGGACACAGCGAGACACAGAGGGGACACAGCTGGACACAGAAGGGTACACAGCGGGACACAGCTGACACACAGCGGGGACAGAGCTGGACACAGAGGGACACAGAGGGGACAGAGCTTGACACAGGTGGACACTGAGGGAGACAGAGCGAGGACACAGCCGGACACAGCGAAACAAAGCGTGACACAGTGGGGACACAGCAGGGGACACAGCGGGACACACTGGGGGACTCAGCGGGACACAGCGGGGTACACAGCAGGAACAAAGAAGGACACAGCGGGGGACACAGCGAGGACACAGCAGGACACAGCGGTGACACAGCGGGACACAGCTGGGGACACTGGGGGACACAGCGGGACACAGAGGGACACAG